>NC_056565.1:6195263-6228039 GCF_013358625.1 Macadamia integrifolia
AATTCGGATTCGGTCCGAATTTTTGATAAAATTAGGAAAAATTCGGTTCGGCCGAATTGATAACTCTGCCCCCACAACCCCCCCCCAAAAAAAAAAAGAAAGAAAGAAAGAAAAAGGAAGGTCTCTTTCTTCATGTGGGGTCAGTAGCTTATCCTTATTTGCCACATCAGTTTATCATCCAAAATTTTTGGATACATTGATGTTTTTTGTGAGTTAGGTTTGAGCAAAGGTATCCTGAAGCATCTCATTGCCTGCAGAAAATAGTATACTCTTGGAGTGGAATTAAGGTCTAGAAATTGGGATTGGATTGGTTGGATCAGTTACAATCGAGATCGATCGATTGTGGTCAATTTGGCTTGATAGATCCTTGGATGGTATCTGACCACATATCAATCATATCCGAAATCCTGCCTCCTCTCTCTCAACCTCATAAAAGGTATTCTAAAATACCTCAGTTTTTTTTTTTTTTTTCCTTGACTTACTTATTCTTGTTTGCCATGCCTACCCTCCAACCACCAACCCTCCCCCCAACCCCCAAAGAAAGAAAAAAAGAAAAGAAAAAGGAAGGTCTCTTTCTTCATTTGGGGTCAGTAGCTTATCCTTTTTTGCCACATCAGTTTACCATCCAAATATTTTGGATGCATTGATGTTTTTTGTGAGTTAGGTTTGAGCAAAGGTATCTTGAAGCATCTCATCGTCTACATACAATAGCATACTCTTGGAGTGGAGCTAAGGTTTAGAAATTGAGATTGGATTAGTTAAAATCGAGATTGATTGATTGTGGTCAATTCAGCTTGATAGATCATTGGATGGTATCGAACAACATATCAATCATATAATCAATACCATTGATCTGTGTCAGTCATATTGGGTGGTTTTTTTACCCTCAAAGATAATGAAACAAATATTATATTGACCATTTAATATGACTAGATGAACCAATATGCTTCCTTACCCCAAAAAAGAAAAATGAAAAATGAACCAATATGAATATGCTCTTTTTGTGTGTGTGTTTGTAAAATCCCTAGGGGAAATTTACCTATCAAAGGCCAAAAAAGAGTTACAAGCAGCAATAAGTCCTTAGAAGAAAAATACTCCTACAGCCCTAGACGAAGGAAAGAAAGAAACTATCTTGCAACATTATGAACTGATATATTCCTAGCTATACTTAAATTAAAGAAAACACAAAAATTATGGTTTCTACACATATTTGATATCCCTAAGAAGCAAGGAGATTTTTTGTTTATTAGTCAAAAGGGGTTAATGGTTAATACTGGATCTTGACTCCTTCGTGGCACATTAGGGGTGGCAACGCATATCTGACGGCTTAGAACACCCGGGCATGAACCCTAAGGGTGATGCCACAGAGGATCCCCACCCATTAATACTAGTTAATCATTTGCATACAAATTATTCAGTTTTGAAATGCATGAATACCTTTGGTTGTCTCAATACTTAGAATCAAACAATCAATTCTCAAGCCACCAAGGTATTCCAAAGTACCTCCCTTTTTTTTTCCTCTAAATTGCTCATAATGAGTTCTACAAAATATAGTTGAGATGGGAGAGGGGGACCATTGCTACTACTCTCTTATATTTTCTCCTTTAATTAATGCTTTTTGATATAATTGATACCAAAACCTTTTGTTGCCTCAATGGTCAAAATTGTAAGACTTTCAATCTTGGGAGCCAGGGATCAAATATTGGGAACCATCGAACCAGGAGCGGTATTCTAAAATACCTTAAAATTTTTTATCCTATCTTTGTTTGCCACATCATCACATAAGGAGTTGTCACTTTCTTTACATGTGGCTGTGAACATTTTCCTGTTTGCTACATCATTTTTTTTTTTTAAATGGTATTTCTTCATATAGTGTACTTATGGAATGAAACCTTAGCACCTTGCCATGACACCCCCTAGTAATCTTTTTATTTATATGAGAAAAAGAACACTGTCAATCTAGCATAGGAAATGCTTAGATACAAACTGGTGCGCAACGACTACACTACCCCTCTTTATAAATTGTTCCAAATGAGAACTACATAATACAATTAAGAGGGGACGGGGGACCTTTTCCAAGCTACTGCTTTATATTTCCCCTCAAATTATTATTTTTAGAAATCATAGACAACGATGCCTATGGTTGTCTCAATGGAAAATCTTCTATCTTGAGAACCAAAGATCAAATATTGGTACCGTAAACCCAACAAATCCCTCCATAGAAGTATTCTAAAATACCTCACATTTTGTTGTCACTTTCTTTATATGTGGTTGTAAACTTTTTCTTGTTTGTTAAAATCATTTTTTTGTGAATGTATAAAGTCTCTAGAGTTCCCTAAAGGGGCATTCTATTCATCTCAAGTTGAGTAATTGAAAAGAAATGGGTAATGTTACAATATAGCTATTTAGATATCCAGATAATGGTTTAGATTGACCACGTTGCAAGTTAGAGTCAGATTTAATGATATACTGGTATATTCCTTAATATTTCTATCTGTTCATTTCATGATATATTCTCCAATGAGTTGTTGGTATATTCCTTAATAGTTCTATCTGTTCATTTCTTTTCTGATTTTTTTTTCTATATATTTAACGTTTTATTTTGCCATTTGATCGATTCCATTTAAGATGAAATTTGACATGTGAGCATGCAACAGATATTTGTTCCCAAAGAAAAAAATACTCCCATTTTCATAGACTTGGGAAAGAAAGAGCCCACTTTGACCGTAGGTTATATAAAAGGACTGAGTTTTCCTTGAACCACGGTGAAGGGAAATACCTTGACCAGAGTTTTTGGATAGGCGATAATGGGTATCGTACCATAGGTGTAGGGTATTATCAACATCTTCCAATAGAGGGATGTTTTAGGACCTTAGGATGATAGCTGAATCCTTCCTGTGCGATCAAGGAAAACTCTCTATTGAAAGAAAGTACAAAAATCAAGATTGCTGAAAACGTTTGATTTCTGTAGAACCATAAAGAATTTTCTGTTGAGTAGTCTAAAGGGGTTATAAGTGAATAATACTATTGATCTTGCGCGCACAAATTGTTTAGCTTAGGAAAGATATGCACTGGTTGCCTCAGTGGTAACTGGTAAGTATCAAACTACCAATTTTATGCATATATTGTACTTTGGGAACCAGGGATGAAGTACTGGTTCTACATCAAAGCATTCTAAAGAGGTATTCCAAAATACCTCATATTTTTATATCCTCTCCTTAGGATTCTTGTTTGGATGGAATTATTTTTCTAGGGAATGCCTTATTAGATTTATAGAAATAAGATTCCAGTCTTGTGTGGATCTATTTACGCCTAGACATAGGCTGTCTAGGTAGGTGCAGTGTTATCAATTCGGCCAAATAATTCGCGAATTATTCGGTCGAATCGATTTTTTTTGAATTTTATTAAAAATTCTGACCGAATCCGAATTAAAAATAAAATTCGGTAAAATTCACGATTTTTTCAAAAGTGAATTTAAAACGTGAATAATTCGGACCGAATCCGAATTAAACCGAATTATTCGGTCCACTTAAACAAAAAAAAAAAAAACCAAAAAAAATAAAAAAAAACAATAAAAAATAATAAATAATAAAAAAAACCCAATAAGCTTTTTTGATCCCTTTTTTGACCGAATCCTTAAATTAATCAACCGAATAATTCTCCGCCCGAATAATTCCCGAATCCGAATTTGCTAACTATGGGTAGGTGTGAAAAGATTGTGCTGCTTTTTGCCCAGAAGTCTCCACACATCCTCCCATTAATTTGCTAGAATGGTGGATAGGGTTTTCTTGTCCTTAGAGATTTTTGCAAAAATATCATTTCCAAATTCTCACACCTAGATATAATTAATGTAGACATTTATGTAATTAGTTACTTATATACTTAATGAATAAAACACCCCCAAAGTGAAGAATCATGAACTCATAGTCCAATCATGAGAGGATAGGATTCCTGCCCGGGACCAGAGAGTAATCCCATGGTTGCATGGATTTAGTTCTCGGTATTGGAGAGGATCGGTGCGTATTGATCAATTTTACCCCTTGCTTTTCAAAAAAAGTATAATTTTTTTATTGTTTTCACTTTGAAACGATATGAGTAACAAATCCAGATTGATCAAGGATTGATGATCAATGTCAATCAATACCAATACGATGTAGCTGATGCAATACCAATACTTAAAACCATGCATGATTGAGGTGGAGAGGAGCTGAATCCATCATGGGATGATATTACCATTGGTGAAGAGATTCTATGTGGGTAATGGAAAGCCTAATCGATCCTATAATTTTTTTTATTATTAATGCTAAACTTCTTAAGACTTCTACGTGAAAAAAAAAAAAAACAATAAATTGTTGCGTGATGATTGTCTACTTGCGTGTGATGGGTAGAATCCTTTGGACACACGTTTTTTCCATTGGAAAATTGGGATGTTTATTAGAAACTCCTCCGGGTTAATTAAAAAGTTTAAACGCCCAAACCAAAACCCTCTCGCGAAGCTTGACGGCGGGAGAAAAAATGAAAATGGCGGGAATGTTATTGCACTACAGAAATCTATAGATAGGAAAACCATTTTTTCTTCGTTTCATAATCATTGATTACTTACACTGGAGTCATCGCATTTCTCTATTACAGATTCTTTCTTCTCTCCATAGAAATGGCGAAGAAGAAGAAATCTAGGGTTTCTGAAGAAGACAAAGAAGAACACCAAACCCAAGAGGATGCCAACCAATGTTCGACTAAACAGAAGAGCTTGTATGAGGTGATTCTATCTCCTTTCCTATATGGATGTTTCTCGTATTCTGTATAATCTATGGTGTACTCACTCTCTTTCGTGAAATTTTGATGTTTTCCTTAGCCCTGAAATTAGGGGTCCGTGCCCTAGATTGGCAGTTAGGTCTAGATTGCCCGACATGAGAAACACTCTGATACATGTCCAAAGTTCTGATTTTTCTGTTGATTTTGTTTATATTATGTAGGCATTTATAGATATTTTGGTGCTTCCATCGATAGGAGAATGGTACATTTATTTTTAGTCAAAAATAGGTTTTAGTTTTGGATTTTTAAGGGTTTAACGGATTAGGAAGCGCCCCAGATATCATATTTGCTGATGGTTCTGTGTTTGAATGCAAGGATTTTTCCAACTGATTTTCATTCATAAATTGGCTGCACACAGTTTGCAGTGTAAGGTTGAAATTCTGTTCTTGTATTGATGAGATAGATTACTCTCGGTGAAGTTTCTCCTTTTCTGCCAATTATTTTAAATGAAAGGTGTGACAGATTTGGTGCATGATAAAATGAACAAGTCTGTCTAGTTGTGGATTATCCCGAAAGGATATGTTTTAATTCTAGATGATTTTAAAGTACTTGTGGTAATATATGCAATTTGATTTTTTGATGCTTATTCACAACATTGTCTGGGATTAATGACAAGGATATTTATGCCTATGATAGTCTTTTGTGTTGGAGAATAAATCATGGAAGGTTGTATGCCTCCTGTAACCATATGTTGCACACGGCCCCTCCAAAAACTCAATTAAATTTCCTATTATACTTGTGCTTCATTTCTTCTTGGGGAAGTTGTAGATTCCAATCTGTATCAGAGTGAGAGATGGCCATTACTAACCTAATGCCTTCGTAGATTCTCGGAGTGGAGAGTACAGCATCTCAACAGGAAATAAAGAAAGCATACTACAAATTGGCATTGCGTCTTCATCCAGATAAGAATCCTGATGATGAGGTGGAACTTGACCTTCTGATGATGTTATATGTGTTAAACTGTTGCATGTTGGGTTGACATTATTTTGTAACTGTGCCTAGTTTTCTGCTTATAGGAAGCCAAAGAGAAATTTCAACAACTCCAGAAAGTGATGTCAATTCTTGGAGATGAAGAGAAAAGATCTCTTTATGATCAGACTGGTTGTGTTGATGATGCTGTGAGTGGCTCCTGAAATTCTGTCCATTGTGGCATCTGTGTAACAGTCTTTGATTTTCTTGGAATTAAATATCTTGTTTTTGTATATCTGGTTTGATTACCAGGACCTTGTTGGGGACGTTGCTCAAAATTTACAGGAGTATTTCAGAACAATGTACAATGAGGTAACACCATTTTTATTCGATTGATAGATACAGAAGGATCTGGTTTAGTTATTACCGTTGGGATTTTGTGGGTGCTTGAGGTATAAGTATTTGTTTTCATCACTTGAAGGTCACTGAGGCTGACATTGAAGAGTTTGAAGCGAACTACAGAGGATCGGATTCAGAGGTGAAGGATTTGAAGGATCTCTATCAGAAGTACAAGGGAAAGATGAACAGGTATATAGGAATGATGCAATCCTTTGCTATTTTTTGTTTTGCAGGGTATTGGTATTCATAGTGTTTGTATGCAACAGGCTTTTCTGTTCAATGCTCTGTTCGGATCCTATGCTGGATTCACATCGATTCAAGGATATTCTTGATGCTGCAATAGCAGCTGGTATGGATTTAAAAAACTCTTCCTTTCCTTGTAGAAACATCTGTTACTATGGTCTTGTTTATTTGTTTCTGGATGCTTTGAAAGAGCCATTGCTAACGGTTAAACCATTTCTATCTGTTCTCTACAGAAGAGCTGAAGGAAACCAAAGCCTATCGCAGGTGGGCACAGAAAATTTCTGAAACACCACCACCTACTAATCCTCTTAAACGGAGGAGGGAAAAGTGAGTCATCCATCGATTTTCTGCTCATATATATATATATATATATATTTTTTTTTTTTGATAGCTAAATTGTCTGAACTAGAATATCTTTGGAAACCCTTTTAGCAGATCAAAAAAAGAGTCAGGTGCAGATCTATTGGCTGTCATTACTCAGCGGCGAAGCCAGAGGAAAGAACAGTTTGATTCTATGTTCTCTTCATTGGTGGCAAGATACAATGGGGGTCCGTCAAATCCTGAACCCACTGAAGAAGAATTTGAAGCTGCACGGGAAAGGGTTGAAAGCCGCAAGTCAAAAAAGAAGGCAAGACGCTAGTGAAGAACCAGTAACAGTGTGTAGTAGCACCTTACGCGCTGGAGAGATGTAAAATCTGTTGTTGTCTTGAAAAACTACCCATGGTTTGATTTATCCATGTGACACCATGGGCAAGCATTTTTGTTTTTGTGCTTTCTTTTTACATAGATGCCTTGATTATAGTTCATTATCCTATAATCCTCAGTCCTCACTTTCGTACTGTTTGCTCCACAAATGTAGGGGTTACGACCAACCTTTTATTCTCTTTGAAACCACAAAATCTAACGGACTAGAATTGAATAGAATTAAAGCAAACTCTATTGGGGGTGATAGAAGAAACTTAAATAGCACAGAATTGAGGTGTGGAAGAAGTTTTTTATGGTGAAATAAAAAGTTTTAGTTTCCATGAACGACCATCAAGAATGCAGAACTTGGAATCAGGGTCTGGATCCAGTTCAGTCGATTTTGATCCAATTCAAATCTGGATTGGATGGAATCAGCTAGAATCTGTTCTAATCCTAGAAATTGTTTATTGATCGGCCAGAATTGGGATTGATTTTGGTCGATTCGATTCCAATTCTTGAAAACGTAATGGCAGGGTTCAAGGCATAAGGCATCGGTATCTTATTGGCCAGTACTTAAGAAAAAAACAAAAGCGTAACTGCCCGATCGACTGATCTGTATTGGTATCGATCAGGACCGATATCCGATTTAAATCCTTGGTGATGAGCCTTTAGTTCAAAGAAAATTTCAATGGAAACAAAATAAAATGAAACTTTTTAACACTCACTTCCCAGTGCAGTGGGTTTTGACAATGGGATCTCAACTAAGCATAACCTTTGCAATGTCCCAATTCAGTGGTTTTTGGATTAGAATTAGGCAGTAGAACTCAATTTGAATAGATAATATACATAAATTAAAATATTTAAAATAATTAGAATTAAATTTTAATAATAAATAATATAAATTATAATGATAAAATAATAAACAATAAAATAACTCTAATTCAACTAACGAGAGCAGGTTTCAAAAATATCCAAAAGATTTGCAAGATATCTCAATTTGCAAATTCCCAATTTTGTGGGTTTTTGATCTAATTGGACACATCTTGGCTGAACCTGAACAACAACAAGAAAAAAAAATTAAGTCAAAGAGCGGGGTGAACCAGATTCCATAGACTTAAGTGCTTAACTAGGCACCGATTGGTCACCCAATTAATAATTTTATAATTAATTGATAAAAAATCTTATTGTAACCAAAATGGTAATTAATTTTACTTAATTTATCATTTTTTTTTGGGTAGGACTTTATCATTTGCTTTGACAATAAAAAATAGATGTGTTGCATGTGTGATGGGTACGTTGGAACAATAGAACATTTGGTATCCAAATTTGTACTAAAGAATTAGGACTGCAAAACATGTATTATTAATTTATGGGATAATTTATATATATCTAGGAGAGACCTTCTTTCTATTGTTTTTAAATAAGGGAAAATGACATGTATGTAGCTCATAGTACAAGTCCTCTTACAATTGCTGATAATCTCTTATTTATCTCTCCTTAATAACTATGTGAATCCTTTATATGAGGAATTAACATCCATTGAAATGTATTGTACCTTCCAATACCTGACTCGTGTGACGAATTCCTCTCCCAAACTGTTATTATTATTATTTTTAAAGACAGAAAAGGAAAGATGATGGCGTGACTTAATCATCAGTGACTAAAGGATCTCATCCCACTATTTTTTCTCTCAAGTGATTAAAATAATTTTAGGTTGACACACCACTTTCATCTAATACCTTTTTCTAGGGTTCACATTTAAGCAAATGAAGTCTTTCTCACAGTAGTTAGATAGGCTAAAAGCCAATGATGGATTAGGGAAATGGGGCTCTCTCTCTATATTAGTAGTGTATGCATATTGGATTAGACCCACAGACAAATCCAAAAGTTTATTGGGATTGTAATGATGGATTGCACCTAAAACTACAGTAAACACTAAATTACTAATCTGTTAGGTCAGGAAACTTTAGATATAATATCACTTATGTCAAAGTTGAATTATGCCATCAGATTCGGTGGACACTCATAGCAAATTGGAGACATCACAGTCAATCCGAGCCCTTGATTAGGGATGGCAGTGGGGAGGGGTTTAACTGATACTCTACTAATCTCTCCGTGATGGTTTGTGTATGGTATATCTATAACCCATATTGGATAATGGTTGGGTATTTGGGGCATTGAGTGTGATATTTTAAACGGGTCGGGTACTGATTTGGTGAAACCCGCCCCCATTGGCCATTTTTGTCCCTACCTTTGAAAAAGTCAATAAAAGTTGGAGATAGTTGAAAATATAAACATCTTAGAAGGAAAAAAAAGGGCTGAGTGGTGTCACGACATATGTATTGTAATCTTATTTTCGTTTTTTTTTTTAATATAAATCATCAATTTAATAAGAATTAATCTAAATCATCAATTAATATTCTATATTGTAATCTGTTCCTAGTTTTTAGGATTCTTAACGTCCCAATTTCTTTCCTTCCAGATAACCAGAGAGTAGGATACTGTTTATCTCTCTCTCTCAATATATAGCATTTTTTCTCTCTCCATCAATTGCTCTCTGGCAGAGCACAAGAAGGTGCTGCTCACCCAGATCTTTGGCAGTTGGGAACTCTTACAATTTCCCTCTCTATTCCCATTCTTTGAAATCTGTTATGGGTGATCTGCAATAAACTTCCACCTTGGGTTGTTCTCCATTAGACCCAACTTGTATAGAGGATCAAGAAGTGAAACCGATACCATAAAGTTTTAGAAAACTAGCAGTAAAAGATAATCAGATAAATGTGTTACTTCAATGACAGTACCTTGTAAAAAGGATTTTGGACTGAAATCGACACTGTGAGAAACAAAAGAAGAGAGTAGAAGAGAAAGAAAGGAAGACAGTCACAACCGGTGTCCGTTAAAATGAGAGAGAAAGGTTTCAACGATTCAGATTATATGTGGTTAAATCTATGGCTATTTACGAAGAATGTTTTAGGAACATTGTTTACATTTACGGACTGCAACTTTTTTGCCAAATTTTTTTTTTTTTGAGAAAATTTCATCCACTACAAGAGAAAGTTGGCCTGCATAAGTAGACCCAACCTAAATTAATTGGTTGAAATTGCACATTGACCAGATTGATGACTAATAATAACGAGGCAGTTGGTGAGTAGTGGTATGCTAAAAACCCACCCTCATGAGGAGGTCTCAAGTTCAAGCCCCTTTGTACAAACAATGTAAAACTTTGAATTGGTGAGAACTAATTAAGCTGAACCAAAGCCAACCAAATCCCCCTTCACTAAAAGATCCGAAGTACCATCCCCACATTTATGATACCTAGGGGTATCAACCGGTCAGGCCGGTTCGATTTCTATCGGGCTTAAAGACTTTCAAAGATTGCATTGTGTCCGCCCATTTAACTAATCGGGCTTAGTTATTGAGGGCATGGTACGCTTTATATTCGATTGGTCAGCCTCGGGTTATAATCGGGTTACCTTAATCAGACTTTAGTCGGGCCTTAACCGGACTATGGACATGTTTAATGTTAAACGAACCTTAACCGGTTTTTAAACGGGCTCTCTTTAAAATGTGCTCTTATATTCCAGCCCACTCATGTTAGCCCAAAAAATGACAATAAATCAATAAATAATACCAAATATAACAATTATTTAAAATGTGAAAATGTCTTTACATTTTAATTTTTACTCTTTAATTTGGGGGGTAAAATAGGTATTCTACAATCATTAAAGGGTCGGGCTAGCCAATGCACAATAGGCCGGTCTCGATCGGTTGTTATTCAGTCGGTCTCGGTGGGGCACCCAACGGTCCAAATAATAGGACTGAGACCGACTGTTTGTAAACGGGCCGGGCTCAAGCCTGACACGTTTAATAAATGGTTCGGGTCAGGCCGATCTATAAACGATCGATCCCGATCGATTTAGTCAGGCCGGGCTACGAATTGACACCCCTAATGATACCCATTCCACTCCCTTTATTTTTTTATACCCATTTCACCCCCTTTATACCCACAGTTAAATAATACCTCATAAAAAAATTCAAAAAATACCTCTTAAAAAAAAAAATGTAGCGAAGAGGAAGATACAAACCATCATTATGAAAAAAAAAAAAAAAAAAAATCTCAAAATGCAGCCCGGGAAATTCCGGGCTAGTATAAATTTATAATGATTTCCTAGGAATCTGAGAGAGCAAGCAAAGCCAACCTTTAAGGCTTTCAGAATAGTGGTCTCCAACATAGCTGCCGACCACCTTACTCAACCTTTCCTCTTTTTTCTGCTTTCCATTGCCTCAATCCCTACTCCTCTCTACATTCCCCCACTCTCTCACTCTCTCACAGTTGAGGATAAGAATTTTCAGTAAAGGGTAGCGTCTATACTCTTACTATCTTCAAAGCGTAGAGCCCTTGATTTGGTAATCTCTGTTGTTCTTCCTTGAAATTCTTGTTTTCTTCGTCTAATTTTATATGTTCTCTGCTTATTTGTTACTGTTTCAGTTTTTGGAAACTGAGAATTTTTGTGAATAAATGTGGAATTTAATGTTCTGAGACTATGAGGTGTCGGTTCATGGTTATTTCATGATTTCTTGAACATAAATTCTCTGTGTCCTGATCTGACACGCTTAGATATTTCATTTAATGCTGTTCGTTCATGAAATTAAATGAAATTAAAGCAGAAAAAGGCTGAAGAAGGTAAAAAAAAGCTTTGAGGGTTGTTGCAATTAGCATTGAAGCTGGCTTGGGGTTTTAGGTTTGAAGGGTTTCTGTGTGTGGTTTCTCTGAGGATTCGTTGAAGGTGTTTCTGATGGAGACGATGAACGAAGAATCGAAATCAAAGATGGAAGATTATGAAGTTATAGAGCAGATTGGAAGAGGGGCTTTCGGGGCGGCATTTCTTGTTATTCACAAGGCTCAGAAAAAAAGGTAAGAAAGATGGATTTAATTTCCTCAAAGAGTCTCTGAGCTTTTGGGGTAATCTCTGCAACTGTTTCTCACTTTTCCTTTTGAAGTTTTGTTTGTTCTTCATCATCAGTTCCCTCTTTCTTTCACTCTCATTATCTGAAACTTATCAATTACCCTTTAGGAAAAAATTCAAAGAAAAAGATAGAAAAGAAAATAAAAGAGAAACTTCCGCTCTTTTTTTTTCTTCCATTTCAGACCTCATTCAGATTCAGAAATACAGCTTTTTGATCTTTTTCACAGAACCTTTTCCATACCTATTTAGGTATAGGCAGGGGATTTACATGTTGTCGGTGTGGCATGGAATCTCCCACGCCAAGCAAATGAGAGCATGGTACGGGGACCGGGGTGCTTCAAAATTTTGAGAGAAGGCAAGTGTGAGATGGTTGTACACACCGACGATGTGTACAATATTTTCCCAATAAATAGGGAAAAGGCTCTTTGAGACTCAGGTGTACCCTATGCCATCACACATTGCAATTGTTTATTATTTTTTTTCTCTTTCTTAAAGAAATGAATATAATGGGCAAGAGATCGCTACCTAGTTATATAGCGGATGAATTTTTTTTTATTATTTTAAATGGGAGTGGGTGCGCTGGTATTAATTTTGTGCACTTATGTGTTTGGAGTGCAGAGTCACACGATCAGGTATGTCTAAGGCTCAAAGAACTTTCCCCTATAAATGTACACAGAGGAAGTGTTTCTTGTCCAATACCATGGCTTACACCAATGCTCTCTATGTTTATCTCCCGCCCCCCACCACAGAGGGCAAAGATGTTATCTCGTAGGAGAGAGAGAGAGAGAGAGAGAGAGAGAGAGAGATGGGAGTGTTGACATAGGCCACACTCCTAGATAGAGGAGTGCACCAATGAGGTGTGACGGAATGGTTTCGTACATGAGAGGGTAACAAGGTTATTTCATGCAATGAGAGAGAGAGAGAGAGAGAGAGAGAGAAGTAAAGAGAAGTAAGTGCAAGCATACCCTCCCCCGGTGGCTTAGAGAACCTTTTCCTTGCATATTTAGGGAAAAAAAGTTCTCTGAGCTGCTAGAGTAGTTTGTAGCACTTCTATATCTATTTTTTCCCTCTTCACATGAAATGACCTTGCTGCCCTCCAATGTGTGATATCGTTTCGACGCGCCTCATTGCTGTGCTTTATGGCACTTGTTCAGAAAACCTTCTCCCTTTATTTATTAAAGGAAAAAGACGGCTGCCATGCTACTTGGAGGCTGTGCCTAGACACATGAAGGGTGAAATGACTGCGCCATCCCCCGTGAAACGAAAATCTCACACCTATTGGATGCCCCCTGCGCTCTCATTGGCCCTGCATTGGTACAGGTTCGCCCATTTATTAATTTATTGGGAGAGTGATCACCGAGCTAATGGTGTGGGGAGCCAGCTAATGGGGAGGGCAGGAGGCACCTATTGACAGTGAAGAGAGGGAGTGTTAGTAAGAGGGTTAGCAGAGCTTATGCCGTCGCCTCAAAGACTTATTTTCCTTCTTATTTATTTATCTATATATTTATGTTCAGTATGTGATAATTCCTTATAATTTATAGGTATGTTTTGAAGAAGATCCGTTTGGCTAAACAAACAGAGAAGTTCAAGCACACAGCTCATCAAGAGGTTTGTTTTTGTGAAGCCCTTGCCTTTTTTGTTTTATTTTTTAATGATCAATACTCTTTTTTTTTTTAAAACTAATTGTTTTTAGTGATTTTTTAATAATATTTTTGTAGTGATTCCGAGGGGGAAAAAGCATTTCAAAAAATTTTATTTCCAGGGGGAATGTTTTTTTTTCCTCTTCTCCTTTATTAGATGTGTGTTCATTCATGTGGGTCATTCCATTATTCCATTTGAATGGAAAATGAGTTATAAATTCATAGACCGATAGGCCATCACTGTTACCACTGAAAAGATAAAATAGGTATGGGAGAGGGTCACCTAAGCTGCTGAGCAAGCATCATAGAGGAGTGCACTGATAAGGTACAATGGAATGAATCCGAACAAAGTCATTTAATGAGAGAGAGAGTGCTAGCGTAACCCCTTACCAGTACAGAGAACCTTTCCCCAAAAAGGCATATGAGCAAACGTCAAGACCCCCTTGATTTATGAACCACACAATAAGATCGGCTATACGATGCAATTTTTTTTTTCTTCTTTAAATTTGTGAAAAAATCTCCAGACCGTGCATATTGGTATTGACAGTGACTGAGACCTCACCGATACTGTGAACTAAATCCATGCTTTTAACAGAGCTTCGAATGCACACAATGCTAGTTGGAAACCCTTTCTTAGTGCAATATAATGGTAAAACAAGTTCAAACCTTTATGTTATTTTTAGAAAAAAGGTATTCTCATCATTGCAGAATTCTTCTAAATATAAGCAACAGATACTTTTGTCAAATTACATGCCAAGTTAGTGCCACCTCAGTTTTATTAATGTATAGGAAATCCATGGTTTAATCCACAATTCTCAACTAATTCATTTATTTTGCAGATGGATTTAATCTCAAAACTGAAAAACCCATACATCGTGGAGTATAAAGATGCTTGGGTGGAAAAGGTAGAATCTTAGCAATGTGCAATACATTGCTTAGCACATAACAGAAGTACAAACTAAAAGAAAGAAGATGTTCTTATATAATGCTTCGGTATCTAGATGCAAAATTTTAAGGAAAAGTAAAATCGCATCAAACAATTCTATTATAGATTCCAAATTCCTAACCAAGTTAATCTGGGTTTATTTACATATACAGGAATGCTCTGTTTGCATAGTGACAAGCTACTGTGAAGCTGGAGACATGTAGGACATTCTGCCTCTGAATATTTTTTCCTCTTTCCTCCTTTTTGGGTTTGCGAAATCATGAGAAGCTGCACTGAATTATCTTAAATGTTTTGATGATCAGGGCTGAGATGATAAAGAAAGCTAGAGGAACATTTTTCCCTGAGAAGGTGAAGATCAAGGAAGACAGCAACTTAAATTTCCACTTCTTGCTGCCAATGCTAACACCTATTGTGTGTTGTGTTTTATTTTGTTGTTATCCAGAAGCTCTGCAAATGGCTGACCCAGTTGCTGCTTGCCGTGGACTACCTGCACTCCAACAGGGTTCTCCACAGGGATCTGAAGGTATATATTCTCAGTCTCTCTAGTCAAGAAGAAATGTTCAGCCACGAATCATTTTAACTTATAGTTTCTGTGATTTTCAGTGCTCCAACATATTTTTAACAAAGGACAATGACATCCGCCTTGGTAAGAAGGCATTCTCCCTTTCCACCTATCTATAAAATACAACCCATTTTTGGCCTTGTTTTGCTCACATATATTAGCTTACATGTGGTTCTGCAGGTGACTTCGGACTTGCAAAATTGCTAAGTGCAGATGACCTTGCTTCCTCGGTATGTGTTTGTCCCTCTCATCAGTAGTTCTTTTTTTTTGGTTTACTCTCATCAGTAGTTTTTTTATGAATAATTTGAATATGTAGCATTAGAATGCTTTTCACTGATAAATTCTGATCACGAGTTCCCATAAAACTAACAGCATGTACATTTCTTTGTATCTGGATATATCTTACAACTGACTCACCTGGACTTTTCTTGCTGCCCCCAATCTATCACAACTATATCAAGAACCTCTTAGCTATTACTTTCTGTCTCGATGCCCATACATGCATATTGTGTACTCCTCCCAGATGGGCTTGGACAAGATCAAGAACCATTTGGGTACATGGAAGTGCTTAAAAGTGCCTAAGCAACTGTTCCACTGCCTCCATGCTTCTGTCAGCCATATTGGGGTTTCATTCCACTTTAGCCCATTCCCTGTCCTTTTCCTCAAAGATGCGGACATGTTGAAGGACTGGACCAACCAAGAGCATAACCCTGTGTAGTGGGTTGAGATGAAATGACAGCATGCCTTTTAGAAGGCATCTGTTCAAGTGCTTCTTCAGTTCCAGTCTGTCTGGTTTTGAAGCATATAAATCTCAATTGTTGCAATGTTACTAGACACCATGACAGCAGGATACTGTGAAAAACACACATTTTGCCTCTTATTCACCGTGATCCACCTTTATAGTGTCCAAATCTTTGAGAGAGTTCTGCACCATGTGAATGATTTTGCTTTATAACATCATCTTCAGTGAAGTTTCAGAGATGAGCCCACCACGGCTCCCATAGCTTTCTGATCTATAACATGTTAACCATGCAAACTTTTTTCAGTGGAAGTTATCAAGCTCCTAATGAGTTTCTGCTTAAGCATGCAATTGCTAATGGTGAATGAAACTGCTTATATAAACAACTTTATGGTGTATATGTTATGCAGGTTGTGGGAACCCCAAACTACATGTGCCCTGAGCTCCTTGCAGATATTCCTTATGGCTACAAGTCAGATATTTGGTCACTGGGTAAAAACTGTGGTTGCATGCTTCTGTTTCTTCCGCTAGATATTGCAACTCATGCATGCTTGTTGGCTTCCTAGAAATGACATTTTGCTACTTTATCAGGTTGCTGTATGTTTGAAATTGCTGCACATCAGCCTGCATTCAGGGCTCCTGTAAGTTTAGACTACACTAGATTTCTCATTTCTCCATCTGTTCAAACACATCTTAGTTTCTCATGAAACTGAAAGCAAAATAAAACTATTAATAACCAAGTTCTGCAGGATATGGCTGGATTAGTCAACAAGATAAACAGATCCTCCATTTCTCCACTCCCACCTGTGTATTCCTCTGCATTGTAAGTCTCTGGTTCCCCAAATTCATCATTATTCTTGGTAACCTCTCAATGAATAACAACTTTTGTTTCAATTATTAGGCCAATTGACATTGATGGCTTTCTTCATCACAGGAAACGATTAATCAAGAGCATGCTGAGAAAGAATCCAGAACATAGACCAACCGTGAGTTCAAAGCATTCTATCTTATCACTTCAGTGCCATCACTCATTCTGACACACATTTCTCCTTTTATATATGTATATTAGGCTGCAGAGATGTTGAGGCATCCCCACTTGCAACCTTATCTGCCTGAAGGCTATAACCTGTCTCCGGTTTTTCTTCCGGTAAAAACTGCAAATAACTCAGGGGACAAACCAACTCAGTACCAATCTTCAAGTAGGTCTAATGTTAAGGACAGCAAAGGTAGAGAGTCAAAAAAAGAAGCACCAAGAGAGACGAGAAATACTAGGGAGATTGTCGAAAGCACTGATGTCCAGCAAAGGAATCTATGGGACATATATAACACTGAGACCAAAAAGGTTGACCCCACAAGCTGTCCTGAAGAAGTACCTCATGACGATGGGGGTCTGCAAGGAGGTAGTAGGGACAGTGAGATGACTGCTCATAGTGGAGATCAAGACAATGCCAAATGTTTCCAACAAATGGAAAGCACCGACACTGAAGGCACCTCACTGACTACAACAATTGTTAGTTATAAAAAAGATGAACACAGGGAGGATCCCTCTCCCGGACATTCCCTTTTAGCAGAACAGAATGATATGAAGACAAAAGGAGTTATCACAGAGGACACGTCAACACAATGTGCCTCAGAGAATCTTGGGGAGGAACATGTAGAGGGTGAGGATGCAAAACCAAATAACATGACGAGAGGAGTGTCATCCATTGCAGTTTCTGCAGGTCCAGTTGCATCTCAAGTTGGCAAAACGTTATCATTGGGTAGGGCAAATGTTAGCTGCTGTTTGAAGCCTATGGAAAAACCTGACCACTCTCTACCATGTGGTCCCCCAGACTTCATGTCATCGGGTAGTACATTTAGCGAGGAAGATGCAGGGCCAAAACCAGTCAAACATGTCCACCATGAGAAAGAAGGAAATGGTATCATACATGAAATAAATTGGGTTACCAATGGTATGTCACTGATGAGTACATTAACTGCTCCAAATGGTGATGATACAAGGGCTGAATTGGATAATCACAGCCGGCAAAGAGCTGATGCTCTCGAGTCCCTGCTAGAGCTATGTGCCCGATTACTTAAGCAGGATAGGATTGAGGAACTTGCAGGTGTGCTGAGACCTTTTGGAGGAGAAGCTGTATCATCCAGAGAAACAGCAATTTGGTTGACAAAGAGCCTAATGACTGCACAGAAATTTGGTGGGACAACCTATAACCCAAAACCTGATAACTGAGACTGTATTCCAATATATTTATATTTATCAGTGCCACCACACACCATAGATTTTTGAATTAGAGAACAATCATTTGCAATGTATTCCACATTCACCCAACCCACAGCTGGTTTGTTGTAATTTGTAAAGTTTTTTGTGTTATATTATCTGTTGATTTGGAGGCTTTTGATTTGCTCACTGTAGCTGAAGCAATTATGTTGCAAGGAACCATACTATAACTGGAACTAAAGTCCAAGAAAGTATTGTCATTTGTATTGAAAATTCTCAGATTGGGTAAAGAGATATTTGTAATTTTACAATGTCACTCTAGTAAGTTATCTTGATAACGCACTAAACAGTAACCCAACCGACATGCCTACAGTACAAATCAAGGAAACACCACGTACTCGCACAAAGAAGAGATTCACATTTTTAGCAATCTGAAGAGTTAGGGTATGTATCTGCAATCGTCCGTGCTCCTCCATCTTCTTAAAGAAACACATTATTTTCAGCGATCGCCGCAGAAGGATTGCCAAAGAGAAGGGGTAAGCAAACGCCACAAGACTCTGAATTGAGACTTCCGTAATTGGGGAAGATCGAGTAATGTAATAGATCCAAGCTCCACAGCTGAGCTGGGCAATACCCAGAAGAGCAACGGCTTTGCTCAAATCAAAGATGGTCCTCATCATTCCTTCTAACACTTGCCTGTTTTCATTGGCGAGAGCAGAGAGATCGCGCTCGACTGTCGGGCCTTCGAACTCTTGGTGTTTCAATTCAGGGTTCTGACTAGAGTATTTGATTTTCTCCGAGTTCGTATCATCACAAGGTGTTGAGAAAAATCTGAGTCCAGTGTTAGGGTCTCTGGGTATCAAACGGGGAGGGATGTTGAACTTAGATGCAGAGCTTGAGTAAACTCTGAAGAAACTTAAATCATGGTTCATGGGTTTCTCAAATCGAGCCGCCAGGGACTTACAAGGCGTGATGGAATCTAGTAGAGTACTAATCAAATGGGATGATCGATCGGATATTCGACTCGAGTGATCTGGTGCGATGAGCATTCTACCTCTGAAATGGGTGTAAGAGGGAGAGGAAGAAGCGGAGGTAAAAGGCATAGCGCTTTCGGAGATGGAATAGGCGGGGAATACGGAATAAGAGGAAGAGCGACAGGGTCTGATAAGGTTCGTCGTGAATCTGCGAGCGATGAAGGTAGCCATTGTTGTTGGGCTTTTCTTCTTCCGTGGCTCTTCTTCAGTGGATTTATAAAGTTGTTCGGAGTCCCAGAGCGGACGTGGATTTGGAAAACTGGGTGCTCCATTACTTTCCCTGAAAAAAAACCTGGTTGGCTGGAAGCGATCCTGCGGCTACCGCCTCCCCGCACCCTCCCCCTAACATGTCCGGTGTCTCCCAAGACATGAATTATGAATCGGATTGGAAGAATTGGCTGATTCGGATCGGATTATCCAATTGATATCTGGTGATTCGGATCGGATTATCCAATTATCCAATTCGTTTTCTGATTCTATTTTTTGAAACCTTAGTTCCAGATCAGAACATTTTTTTTTTTTTATTTAAAAAAAAAATGTTTGTATCATGTTAGCTGATCTGTATCGATCATGAATTAGGTAATGCTGGTTATCTTAATATTTACCATTTTTTTGGGGGGTGGGGGTGGTGTGGTTGGGGGTGGAGGGTGGGGGTTTAATTTGAGATCTTATTCAAAAGAGCAGTAAAAGAAATGGATAAAATAAAATTCGGGTTATTCGGATTTTAATTTTAATATTTATAATACATTTTCAAACTATCAATTAATTTTGTATACGATAAGCATTTAAAATGGAACTTGAAATACCATTTGTTTCATTAGGCATTAAGTGAAATAATAATCAAGAACCATAACATTCAAGCTATGTGATAGGATAATATCATTGTCCATGCCCCCCAAAAAAAAAAACCTTATAAATTCACCTAAAATCTCGGGTGTAGAGTGATTATCTTTTTATAAATGTGTGAAGTGATTAGTTTAATGGAAGAGAACGTATGATTATATGGATATAATTAAAGGTACCAAAAATTGTCTACATTTCTCAATTTGTCCATAGATATATAATTTTTAATGAATAAAAGCTGTTTGTTTCTTTATCTTATAAACAACATGACCCAAACATATCTAATTATTTATTTTAAGGGAGGGGGTTCTCTGAGAAGACATGGTATACCTTAGGATTAGAGAACATTTTCCCTAATTTTAATTAGGTTCTATTCCTTATAAAAATAATATTTTATTATAATTTTTTTTATTGAGTTTTTTAGGGGTGTTTGGTTCAATAATTCTATCGAATTACTTTCCAGGTGAGTTCCATCCCCTACATGTCTAATTATTTATGATTCTTAATAGTTATTATAGTTGTTTATTGAATATTTTATATTACATTCATCCATATTTTTTTTTAAAGGATTTATATATTAGGATGAATGTGAGCTTCCAAACATATTTAATTATTTTTATAATTTCAAGCGCTTAACTATAGTTTTTTCTTTAAATATTTTATAATTTTTATCCAAGGCTAAACTATTTGGATAAAATTCGATTTAGCCGAATTATTCACAATACTTTAAAGTCTCCAAAATTTGTAGATTTTTCCAAGTCATTGGATGTTCTACAAATTTGTCTGAATTATTTGATTAACTGACTATGATCTTAATTGTATCAACCAAATTTGTCAAGGCTTCGTTGTTTGAGAATTGTTCCCATTGTTCTAAATTTCGGTATTAGATCACTTGTATCAACTGAGACCAATATTTTTATAGAAAGCTATGGCAAAACTGATCGATGGAGACCGATACTGGTACCGGTACGAAGGACTAAACCCTTGATTGGTCATTGGCATCTTCAACCTCAACTATGGATTGGTCAAGCCAAAAAGATCCTTTTTATTTTAAGTAAATCATAGATAAAGGAATATCAAGAAGAGACATTTACACCAATGAATCTATGTATACCATATACTATATATTACAGAAGCATAGGCGGTGAAAAAAACCCTAACGAACAAATGATAAGTGAAACCACTCATATCATGGCCGGAGACGGAGAAATCGACGACAATGCCGGAGTAACACAATAGACTCCGGCGGAAACATAATAGTTAAACTCACTGTAAGACAAAGCCGATGATGCAGAACAAGAGGGAGAATCCAACAACAGCACCCGACACCGACGAAACACACGCCAAACCGGTTTCCATCGACGATGTTGGAGCAATCGTCTGAGCATTCACTGCAACAGCCGAGAGAGTCGCCATTAGCATCAGAATTGCAGCTGAGGAGATCTTCACCAACGCCATTGCCACCGGAATTTGAGAAATAGAGGAAGTAATCCGACGACGTCGATTCTCAACTCTCAACAACTGGTTTAGGTAATGAACGAGTGAGGGGGGAAGAGGGAAGGGGGTTTATATTTTATAGAGGACGATTGGCAACGGGAAGAAAATTAAACTGGAGTTGGTGGGTCCTACTAACAGTCCTGAAAGTGTGACACCTGACATTCCAGCTCAGGGGGAGTGGGCAGGGAGGTGCTGTCTCGAATGATTGAAGTGCGACGTGTGCGGTGTGATGGCATAGGTTAGCTTCGCGTGAAGGGAAATGCATGACAAAGTATTTCGAATTACCACACTTGAAAACAACAGTGTTTCTCACTCTGAAAATGAAATCTCGTTTTCCATCTTTCTGAGGAAAGCCGGAGAAAGCTGCTTAGAGTAGATGACTACACAAGGGCGGGGGGACCCACATGGTACATATCTATGGATTTCAACGGTGAGGATTCAATCTTCGAGAAAAAAAATAAAAAATCCAATTTATGCCTTAGAGCAAACCCTTTCGAAGAAAAAAAAAAGTCCGCAACGAAAGAATCTATCCTTGTTATTTTAGAATATGCCCAAGCAGCCAATAAAAAAGAATAGGCCCAAGCGGTCAAGCCTATGTGACAAAAAAAATGTATTGGAGGCCCGTAAAAAGAATAAGCCCAAAAAGACCATGAAAAAAGAATTAGCCCAAGTGGCCCACCCAAAAATGAATTCAACATGACATGCTCTGGCCCATTGCCAACCCTACAACCAACCCAAAAGGTTATTTTTAAAGACCCAAAATACCAACCGCACTTACTAGTCATGTGGGCCTTGACCCCACAACAATATAGACCAGGTTATATTGGTCTATACTAGGTTATATTGGGGTTAAATGAGAACCATTCAACTTTTATTGAAAGCAGTGAAGAACACTAAACACCTCGTGTCAGTGGCCCGAAGGAGGTTAAATGGGTTGAATATAGAACCATGCTTCCTAAGGCATAGATCCCTTACCAATTCCTTTACCCCTTTGGGGTTAGCTCGGATCGGAGGGAGTTGACAAATCAAAACTTTGAAATTCTAATACAATGAAAGGGTGCATGCCAAAGAATGGATAGTTGAAAAATATAGAGGAAATGCCAACGATCAGAGGACATATGATTGAATTTGAATCTGAAACTTACACAAAATAAATACTGAGGCTGCATTTGGTAACGTTCTATTGGAACGAAAAAACATAATAAAGCGTTTGGTGCATCATAGACGACTTTCCATTTTTTTGGAACAAAAAGTGAAAAAAGAACAGTAGAAACTGGAATTGACGAAATGAAAAATAGTTGTTCCTTCTTCCTAGTTTCGTTCCAAAAAAAAAAAAAAAAAGCAATTATTTGGGGGATTTTAGGGAAATCGTTCTCGACAAACTTGTCTTCCGCCCTAGCTCTTCATTTTTCACAATTTCTCGCATAGAGAGGAGAGAAGACTTGCGTTTTGAAACCGTTCTAGAAACAGATTCACCAAACACTATTTTTTCATTTAAAAACGGAGTTTTGACACAGAAACTGAAATTTTCATTTTTGACACGAAATGTAGTTTTTGGAACAAAAACGTTACCAAACATAGCCTAAGACTACACAGTCGTGAGTCGTGACCATTCCCTTGATATCCAACCATCTCAGGTGATGCCTCGAGAAACTTTTCCCTTTCTTATTTGTTTCTCAACCATCTAAATTGAATAGAACAAAAATAATATATCTAGAATTGATGTCGATAAAGTTTAACTTATTCCATAACAAAAAGAAACAAATGGATACAAATGGAACCCTTCTTACAGAGGAGACAAGACAACTAGAAACAAGAAAAAAATTACTAAGATGGAAGTGCAAAGTAATCCATTATTTCTTTTCTTCTTCTTTCTCTTCATCTTTCTTATCCATAATTACTTTCTACTTCTTTCTTTTTTTAATGAGTGAGTTTAATGCAAGTAGAAGGTAAGGAAAGATAGGAGTGAAGCTCCAACAAGGGATCCAAGAACGGGCAATGCCGCTGTTGCAGAGTTGGCATGTGCAGCAGGTGCAGGCGACGCGGCTTGAGTATCATGAGTCACAGCCAAGGCTGAGCTCATGGAGGCAGCAGCGACGATGACGACGCAGGAGATCTTCCTCATGTCCATGATGGCTTTGTTCGGCAAATAAAAACCTCGAAAAAGGAAGGAATTATCACCGAACTCAGCAAGGAGATGAGGAAGAGAAGGCTATAATCAATCTGCTCTGCCTTGGGAAGAATGTGGATTGAGTCAGGTATTTATGGAAAGGGTTTTAACTATTTTGGGGTGAGAGTTCGTTTGTTCAATCTGTTATGGTTATGAGAAAAAAAAAGGGTGGTATTAGAATATGCATTAAAAGGGGTGAGAGAGTTGCAAATTTGTGGAGGGGAATGAATGTGCAGAAAAGATGAGAAAGGTCAATGGTTTGACTTTTTCATTTCGTGTCTTGGAAATTAAAAAGAAGAAGAAGGTGGTCTTAAGAGAGAAAAAAAAAAAAAAAAAAAAAAAAGGAGAGGATTGCAGTGTGGGTTTGCACCAGCACTGGATCAATCGCACCGCATGGGAGCATAAATAAGGGTGGAAATTTTTTTATTCATAGGGTTGGGCTGGGCAATCATTTCGCCTTCCTTTGTGTTTAGGAGTAGATGACAGTGAGGCAGGTTTTTTCCCCAAAATGTAACGATTATTGGATATAAATAATTAGTAGATTTTCTTTTCTAATTTCTAGTTTTTTTCTTATAAATGAAAATTTATAATAAACATACTGACAAGGGATTTGGAAATCAGCACGAGCCAAGGGGCCGAGGGCTGAAATAGGAAGAGCAGGGGACTTTTCCACGGGGGATTAAAGAAGCAGATAGAATGCGGGGAAAGCATGCCCAACCTTTTCTCTTATTTTAGTTAAAAAGACGAAGTCAATTAAACATATATCATCTTTCCTCTTAATTGCATCTTTTACTACAAATGGCAAAGGGTGCATGTCAAAACAATAGGAAGCTACATTTAGCAAAAAACTTATTACATGCAACTTTTATAGAATTTTATGACCCAAAATTGGTTGCTGAAAGCATAACAAACCAATTTATAAGCAATAAATCTTGCTCCCTTCGCCAAGTTTTCAAACTGTTTTTCTGTCCTCTCCTTTCCTCCAGGTTGTTGAATTGATATAACCAAGTCTAATCGGAATATAACTTTTGCATCAATGGTGGTCTCAGGAATTATAGGAAGAACTCTGCCAATCACAAATACTTTTCCATCCTCTAATAATGCTTCATAGCAATTTTTCAACAACTTCAAGCAATCAATATATAGTATTAAGAGAAAACCCATATACAGCTTCTCATCAAGAAAGAAAAATTTCAATTTAATTATGCAATCTAACAAACATATCTCCACCCACATGTTGTACCCTGCAATTTAATCATTTGTTTAATTACCGAGAAAGAGAACACTACCTTCTTGCAGGCATTCCCCAAACCCAAAAAGATGAGGAATTTAGAGGCGGGGTAGGGCCATCTTTTCACAGCCTGACTCCATTTCTCTATGTGTATGGGTGTGTGAAGGTAAAAGGTAACATTCTTTCTCCCTTAATTAATTTAAAATTGGAGGGGAAAAAAATTCAAACCTAGTAAAATCAATAATGATCAAGGGAAGAAGTGATGAATGCATTTATCAAGATAAGTTGGTGCATTTTGTATGACATGAGACAAATCCAAGTCAATGCCCTTGATGTTAGGATACTTGGAACCGTGATGTTTAAAGCTTTGACCACATAAGTTGTTTAAAGCTTGTACATGGACCAATTCAAATACTTTTCTATTCTCACACAACAATATATACTTCGATTCTTTGGAGGATAATATTGAAACAATAGAAGCTATCATCCAAGACCAAATGAACATTTTAATACTTAAATAGTTTTGAAAACAATTAATGGATATTATTTAAGATGGAGCCAAGCATATATCTTCTTGCCACTTAGTCACATTATTAAGTGAGATTTGGGTACAATCATTACAAATGCCAAGGGATACATATGAAAACAATCCCATACATACTATATCTTGGTGTGTGAAAAGCTTACAAGTGGTTTTTATACAATTCCATGACCCATTTGCTAAAAGCACAACAAACTAATTTAAAACCAATAAACCCAGCCCCTTTTGCCAAGATTTCAAACTCTCTCTGTATCCTCTCCTTTCCTCCAGGGTGTTGAGCCAACATAAACAAGTCTAGTCGAAACATGGCTTTTGCATCAACTATGGTCTCAGGAGCTATAGGAAGAACCCTTTCAATCACAACCACTTTGCCATCGTAATGCTTCATAGCAAAATTTCAACAACTTCAAAAAATGATCATCACCCCAATTGTGAAGTACCTCCTACATGTTAGATAATATGAGAATGATCTAGGTGAAAGACATTAATATATAGTAAGAAGAGAAAACTCATATATAGTTGCTCATATATTATACTTAGGCTATAGGTGTTATGCTAGTTGTGCACCACATGCATAGCCGATAGATGGGATTGAGGTGGGTGTACCATAGACACTAATCTTCCGTCCAACGACTTTGTGCATATGGTCACATAACAAAACCTTTCCCTTCTACTTAATAACAAAGAATTTAGCCACTCAAGAAAGAGAAATTCAATCTTTGCAATGTAACCTTAAAAAAAATGACATCTCATGTTGGAACACTTACAAACAGATTTCCACCAACATGTTGCAAACCTATAGTTAAACAATTATATCTATGTTTAATTAGATCATACTTTAAAAAAAAAAATGAGCAAAAGAACACTCATTGATGGTCGTGGCCCTTTGCCCAAATATTTTGGAAAGTGGGGCCATTTGATCAGGGAGTATTCTTTTTCCTTAAACATATATAATAAAGGGAGAAAGAATACTATCTGAAGGTATTGAGTATGCCCAGATACATGGGAAAGTGGAGCCAGGGCATGGCCATCTTTTCACAGTCTAGTTTCATTTTCCCCATGTGTCTAGATATACGCAACACTATAGGGTACCTTTCTTTTTTCTAATATAATAAAACAATGATTTAGTGAAGAGATGACAATACCAGGATAAGTTGGCGCATTTTGTATAACATGAGGCAAATCGAAGTTAATACCCTTGATGTTAGGATAGTTGGAAGTGATCAACTCAAGTGCAGTTCCGATTCCACCACCCACATCAACTACTACTTTGGCATTGTCAAAACCTTTGTATTCCTCAAGTATTTCCCTCATGGTTTTGATGGTTTCCCTTAGGATTGCTGTATTGAAAGACTCGTTGAAACTTGGGTCCGTAGCAGCATATTCATACACAGAGACACCATTGGCTTTGTCAAATGGAGTTCCTCCTTCCAAAACTGCATCTTTCAAGTGGTGCCTATATATAGTGAATCAAGGCAATTCTTATTTCTTTGAAAATGAATTATATATAGCTAGTCGAGGTCATAAATTAACCACTCCTTCAAGATTTAATTTTATCTCTAGTTGATGAAATTTATCGGATAGATGGAGATATGGACAACAACCGACTCATACCTATGTTAAATTAGGCTTAGAACTTGACTCAAATTTTAATAAAGAGGAAGAATAAGTTTAATACCAGCTCTGAAGGAAGACCTTATGATTTATCATCTTCAAGAAACCAGCCATTGGTGCATCATGATTTGCCAGAAAAAAGGTGGAGACTGGTGCCAAGTCATAGAGCCTTTCAACACAGCCGTCATGGTGGGTAAGAAGAGAGCAAGTGAGGATGGAGTAACTGGCCAGAAGCCTCATGATGCGATCAATCCTCTCAGGTGCATCTGGGTTCTGTGTTTGGAGCTGAGATGCTATCACTGAATATGAAAGCTGGGCATCTGGGCCAGCTCTAGCTATTATCTCTAGCAGATCCAGCTCTATAGCAGCTTTCAAAACCATAGGGAGGACTACAGAACCTGGCATTTCCATGGCCAAAACGCCAGCATCGTCGGTATTGTAGTAAACGCTGCATTTTTTGAGTTGATTCTCTGTGGAAGCAGCCATTGTTGGAGCTAATGGAAGTTCTCTGAACGAAAAAGGGAATAGTTTAGTCTCTAGCTTCCTTTCATCCAGTTAAATCACGTAAAAAAAAATCATTTTTTAAAGTTCTCAGTCGCTTTTGTGATTAGATTAGTGTCATTTCATAATTATAATTCTAACCTAACTGTTCGTGACTCAATTGAATTGAAGCTTGCTAATTGTTAAAAAGTATCTACTTGGTAGGGAGTTAATTAAACTTTAATTGAACCTCAATGAGTAGCGGAGTTGACATGGGCTTCGCCTAAGGATATAGTTTTCATTCAATCTCGGTATCACTTGATTCATGCCATTATTTGATTAGTATGGAGAGAGAATTTGAAGTGTCGGAATATTTTAGAAAATTTAATGTTGTTTTTTCTTGAGGCCATGACCAATGGAGATTACGTAATTCTTTTCAAAATCAAAACTAGTGAATGCAAAACAAATTTTAAATCTACTTATATTATAATTAATTTTCTTATCTAGCGCATCTGGGTAACTTCCCCATTTTTTTTTTTTTCCACCTCAGATCCCATTGGTCACTGACAGAGTATAAAGTAAAAGTGGGGGCTCTCTAAACTCTACCTTTTCTTTATTACAATATGAGAAATGATCACATACATCATGCATGATTAAAATGCATAATTAAAATGACGGCAAAGCATTGAATATCATTTTACTGATAGAGGATTCTCCAAGCAAGTGGTACAGAGAGGTGTATTAAAGAGGTGCTACAAAACAATATTGTATATTGGAGGGCAGTGAGGTAATTTCATGAAAGAGGATAGAGATAGACGCATAGACATTTGGTGTCAATTTGGCGCAGTTAACCCAACCGTGCCCTGAAGCCCATCAGGGCTTGGGTTGAGTTATTCAGCACACACATGGGCTTGGCTGGGATTTTCAAGCCCAAGGCTAGGCTGGATCGGACCTAGGCCAACCCAGCCCTACCATATGTATAATATATAAATATATGGTGTAAAGGAAGCTACTTGACCTCATGATCACCGCACCAGTACATAAGCCAATGAAGGGCGTACAGAGATTGAGGCTAGATTTTTGTATTTCATAGGGGTAGGACCGTCATTTCTCCCCCTCTATGATTGGGTGGAGGGACCACAACACCAGCCACCAGGTAGTGTTTTTCTTCACATATAGTATATATACAACATCCACACTCTTTATTTTTAATGAACCATTATCAGCCACACTCTTTAATACACCTGCACCACCATGCTTTTTATTTTTTAATACTCTGGCATCACCCACATTTTTTATTTTTTTATCCATCCATACCACTGACACTCTTAATGGTTGTGTGTATAATTGATTTATCATGTCTCTATTTTTTTCCCCCTCAATGTTGCAGAGATCCTTCTAAAAATTTGTTAGGTAGGACTCCATCAAAGAAAATCTAGATTTGCAGGAAAAAGTGGTTCTAGAATCATCTCCAACTGAATTTAAATCTCCCAAGTTGCATACTCTCAAAATTGACCAAGTGAAATAGAATTGAAGATAGTTTGATTTTTGCTCCTCCTCCTCCTCTTCCTCCTCCTCCTTCGTGGGGCCCTCTTTCAATTCCACGAGTAAGTGAAACACAGATTTAAGGATATAGGGGACGATATTGGTATTGGTATGGATATCAACACCAATTCAACACTGATTCAGATAGGATTGAATCAGTGGATATTGATCGGTTTTGCTCCTGCCTTTTTTTTAAAAAGTGTTAATTTTTTACTATTTTACCCTTGGAATGATACAGATAATCGATCCGGATCGATCAGGGATGGGTCAAGGAACGAGGATCAATCTCAGTTGATGCCAATCCGATATGACCGATATGACCAATATGAGACCTATACTTGAAACCTTGAACAGATTGCAAGATAACTTAATTTTCACTTGTATTACAAAGTTTTTACTTCCTAAGTTTTCGTGGGTTTTCCCAATAGTGAGCTGCAAAGGTTAGCCACTCTGAATTTAGCGGCAAATGTCAATCGCATATTTCTGTTTCTGTTTCTCCTTCACATGGTAGCCGTAGTTGGGTTACTCTGTTTTCTTGGATTCAAGTCAATTCAAGGTGTTAGATCAAACACTAAGAAACACGAATAAAGAGAGATAATAGATCCGTACGACACAGAGATTTAACGAGGTTCACACACCAGGGTGGTGTGCTACGTCCTCGGGCGAAGAAGAAGATGATTCACTATGCAGAAGAAAGATTACACCCTAGCAGCGGCTAGGAAGAACTCGCCCTGAAACCCTAGCTTCGTGAAAACCCTAGAATACAATGACTCTCAACAAGCAACAGTACATTATATATATACTCCAAATAGCGGTTCGACCCATCGGGTCGCGGTCGATCCGATCGAACCATACCGCGGGGGCTACGCCCCCGCACCCCCATACGAGATCAGTGATGGGCTCCGGGCTTGGACCTATCGGCCCAAGCCCTCTGCTTCCATCACAGATCTCAAAAAAATTCCCATTCGGGTCGCCACCAAAATATGTCGGATCAGGTCAATCTTCAAAACGGGTCAAGAATTCGAGACAAACTTAACAAATCTCCACCTTGGGTTGAATTCTCCTCCAACAGATAAACAAATAGCTAATATCTTCATCTTCTCCAATAGCCCTCCAAAGGGCTGAACTCAAACATGACAAACTCCAAGTAAGTTCAAGCAATGCTCGAACTTACCAACACATAACGGCTTAGTCAACATATCAGCTGGATTGTCTTCAGTACCAATCTTCAACACTTGAATATTACCTTGAGAAATTATCTCTTTTATGAAATGATACCGATCATCAATGTGCTTTGTCCTCTCATGATACATTGGATCTTTAGTCAAGTGAATAGCACTCTGGCTATCACAATGGACAACAGTCACCCCATGATCCATGCTGAGTTCTCCCAACAAACCTCTAAGCCAAATAGCTTCTTTAATTGCCTCAGTCACTGCCATATACTCTGCTTTAGTAGTAGATAATGCAACTGTAGCCTGTAAAGTAGCTTTCCAACTAACAGTACTTCCTCCAAGAGTAAATACATAGCCTGTGAGTGACCTCCTCTTGTCAAGATCACCTGCATAATCTGAATCAACATAACCAGATAAATTATCACCATTCCTCCCAAACTCCAAACAAACACCAGAGGTCCCTTTCAAGTACCTAAGTATCCACTTCACTGCTTCCCAATGAGCTTTACCTGGACATGACAAATATCTGCTCACCACACTGACAGCTTGTGAAATGTCAGGACGAGTGCAAACCATAGCATACATAACAGAGCCAACTGCACTAGAGTATGGAACACGTGACATGTACTCCACCTCTTCACCTGTCTTAGGTGATAGAGCAGTTGAAAGTCTAAAATGAGATGCAAGAGGAGTAGTTACAGGTTTGGCATCTTTCATGCCAAAACGATTCAATACCTTCTCAGTGTACTTTTGTTGAGATAGCCACAGCTTCCCTGCTTTTCTATCCCTCTTGATCTCCATACCAAGGATCTTCCTTGCTGCCCCCAAATCTTTCATCTCAAATTCAGAACTTAATTGTTCCTTCAACTTATTGACCTCATTCCTATCTTTTGCTGCAATCAACATATCATCAACATAAAGCAACAAATATATGAATGACCCATCAGAGAGGTTTCTGAAATAAACACAACAGTCATATTGACACCTGGAGTATCCAAAACTAGCCATAACTGAATCAAACCTTTTATACCACTGTCTAGGAGACTGTTTTAAACCATATAGGGACTTCTTCAACAAGCATACATGGTCCTCCTTATCTTCAATAACAAACCCTTCAGGTTGATGCATATAAATCTGTTCTTCTAGTTCACCATGCAAGAATGCTGTTTTCACATCAAGTTGCTCCAACTCCAAATCACGCATAGCAACTAAAGCAAGTAGGACACGAATAGAACTATGCTTAACAACAGGTGAGAAAACATCATTAAAATCAATTCCTTGTACCTGACTGTAGCCCTTTGCAACCAAACGTGCCTTGTACCTAGCATCTTCAACACCTGAGGCAGATTCCTTCTTCTTGAAGACCCCTTGCAACCAACAATTTTCTTCCCTGTTCTTGGCTTCACAAGCTCCCAAGTCTGATTTTTATGAAGAGATTCAATCTCCTCATTCATGGCAATCAACCATTTTGTAGAATCAATTGAAGCAACAGCTTCAGAATATGTTGCAGGCTCACTATTTTCAATTGTATCTGCAACAGACAATGCATAAGCAACAAATTCAGCATGCCCATACTTTTGTGGTTGTCTAATATTCCTCCTTGGTCTATCCTTGGCAATGCTGTACCGCTCTTCTTCTTGATTCTCTTGAGCATCATCTCCTTCAGTAAAAGTAGGCAACTGGACTAAAGTAGATTGTGCTTTGTTTGAAGATGAACCACCAATTTCAAACTCCACCTTCTCTCTAGATTTTTCTTGACCTTCATCACAATGAATAGGGACTTCTTTCCTAGGATGCAACATAGCAGATTCATCAAAAGTAACATCTCTGCTAATAAGAAATTTTGGAGACTTTGGATCAGAACACCACAACCTGTATCCTTTCACTCCAGATCCATACCCAAGAAAAATGCATTTCTTAGCCCTAGGTTCCAACTTCCCTTCATTTACATGTGCATAAGCAGGACATCCAAATACTTTTAAATTTGAGTAGTCTGCAGGTTTACCTGACCAAACTTCTTCTGGAGTCTTGCACTCAATAGCTGTGCAAGGAGATCGATTCACCAACAAGGTTGCTGTGTTAATTGCTTCTGCCCAGAACTCCTTGCCTAATCCTGCATTTGATAACATACACCTTGCCTTTTCTAACAAGGTTCTATTCATACGCTCTGCCACTCCATTCTGCTGGGGTGTTTTAACGACTGTATGGTGTCTTGCAATACCTTCATTTTTGCAGAACTCATTAAAGTCACCTTCACAAAACTCTAGGCCATTATCAGTTCTCAACCTTTTAATTTGTTTCCCGGTCTGCTTCTCAAGCAAATTCTTTCACTGTTTGAAAGTGACAAATACTTCATTTTTGTGCTTCAAGCAAGGATTAAAGTATCGGTATCGATCGCTGTATCGATCGGTCAAAATTAAGATACGTATCGGAGGGTATCGTATCGTATCGGAGATACACTAAGATACGCTAAAGATACACACATAAATGGATAGGAAACATTTTTTTAAACACTTTTGCATAA
>NC_056565.1:6228059-6234879 GCF_013358625.1 Macadamia integrifolia
AGTCGGTAACCCTGGTGGTACATTCAAGAGGGCCAATCGTACTGCTTTTAAATTGCTGGAGTCAGCACCTTTATTTTCAGTCATTTACATTTCTGTTGAGAGCCGGTGGACGGCATTGTCTTTACTTTTTCGAGTAGTCACGGTGGGCCTTCTCCGACAGCCCTATGGGCGTATCGCGGGAGGGAGTTCGCGGCTCGTACCCGGAGTATACGCGCACTGTGGTTGTAGTAGCACTAAAACCAAAGACTTAGTAATGTTGCTTAGGTGGATGTGATTTAAAATGTATAGCATGGCATGTAGTGCATATGATGTGTTGTGATGTGTGGACTGTTGTGTGTGGTCCACCTTTCTACTTACAGAGCTAGTGAGCTCATCCCACGTGTACACGCCCTTTTTAGATGATTTTGCAGGTCATACATCTGAGGAGCATGGGGTGGGTCCCACAGTCGAGTTTCCTGAAGCGGACTGGTGGACCCCTGAGGAGTTAGAGCACGGCGCTGACTGCGTGTGCGAGAGCTATGCTGCGGGACAGCAGTTCTGAGGCTGAGCTGAGCTCCACCTTGGAGGCCGTGCTGAGCTCCACTTCTGAGGCCGAGCTGAGCTCTTCTATGTGATGCCGAGCTGAGCTCCAGCCTTGAAACTGAGCCGAGCTGTGTACTCTGATGGTTTTTGATGATTTCCTGTATATACTTGGTATTTGACTCATATTCTTTTTGTGTATATATCATGCCTTCGGGCCCAAATGTATATAATTATTGCATCACAATTCGGGTATCAAGTATATGGGATTTATTCACAGGTAAAACTTAGTCTTCTGCTGATCTGATGAACTTATGTTAGTGTGTGTATGCTGTGGTGGAATACAGTATCTGATGATCCTGGCAGGTTTGGGTTAACCGGTGTTAACTTGGTCACCGCTCCGGTTCAGTGTGAACGGGGTGTGACAAACGGTGGTATCAGAGCGTGATGCTCTGCTCCACTCACAGCATACCATTAGAATCCCGTAGACTCTATAATAGGAAAATGGGGTTGGGCTAAAGATAAAAGCTTAAAGATTAAAAGTCAAAGAAAGAAAGTATAAAAATGGGGTTATATTGTAAGTTGCATTCATGGCATGCGTGAGAGTAGATAAAAGGTAATTAGGTTGGTACTATAACCTATAAAGTACTATTTTGATGATGGAAGAGAACAAATCCATTCCCAGATGTGGGAAATTCCTCCAAGGCATACCGCGGATCATACAGTTCTGGGCCTATGTATAGGCAGCCCTATAGGCCATCTGGCTACTCTCCTAGGCCAGTTGGTGGTTCGGGTTCCACCTCTTTTCGCTCGAACACTAGTGTGGCACCTACAGCTCCAAGGCCACCTCGACCTCCATCTGCAGCGGGTCAAGTGCAGAGGGGCCCCGCTCCGGTTCCGACATCTCAGATTCGTTGCTTCAACTGCCATTCCTATGGGCATTATGCGAAAGACTGTCGGGCCCGACCAGCCTTGCCCTCCAGTCAGCCCTCTGCGTACCGACCTCCCTTACCTCGAGGGAATCAACCGCAGGGAAGGATGTATGCTCTATCGGCCGAGGAAGCTGAGGCTAGTACAGAAGTAGTAGCTGGTACATTTTAAATTAAGAAGTTCATTATGATTAATATTTATGACCTGCTGAAATTATATACATTGTTATACTAGGTATCCTACCCATATCGAGTATACCAGCCTATGTTTTATTTGATTCAGGAGCTACTCATTCATTCGCATTTAAGAGATTTGTAGGGAAACTTGGGATGTCACCCAGGATCCTAGACCATGGAATGATTGTTAGTATGCCTACTGGTAAAATTGCACAGTTGAAGGAAGTGTATGGGCCGTGCCCAGTGGAGATTACTGGGAAGAACTTTGATGCACAACTCATTAAATTCAATATGCAGAATTTTGATGTTATATTGGGCATGGATTGGTTGTCGGCTCATCGAGCTAATGTGATCTGTGCGGAAAGGCTGATTAAGGTAACAGATGACGAAGGGAAAGAGTGGGTATACCGAGCAGATACAATGAAAAGGGTGAGGAAGGTCCTTGTCTCCGCTCTTCAAGCGGTAAAGTTGCTAGAAAGTGGATGTCAGGGTTTCATAGCCTCGGTACTCGATGTTGATGCAAGAGTTACACCTCTAGAAGAAGTAAAGGTGGTTAAAGAGTTTCCCGATGTTTTCCCAGATGATCTGATGCAATTACCACCCGATAGAGAGTTGGAGTTTGCCATAGACTTGACTCCTGGAGCAGCTCCAGTATCTAAGGCTCCATATAGGATGGCACCAGCTGAATTGAAGGAGTTGCAGATGCAGTTGCAGGAACTATTGGAAAAGGGGTTTATTCGCCCAAGTGTTTCACCTTGGGGTGCCCCGGTGTTGTTTGTCAAGAAAAAGGATGGTAGTTTGCGTATGTGCATAGATTACCGGGAGTTGAATAAGCTAACCATTAAGAACCGGTATCCATTGCCACGCATTGATGATTTATTTGATCAGTTGCAAGGAGCCAGGGTATTTTCGAAGATAGACCTTCGGTCTAGCTATTATCAGCTCAAGATAAAGAGTAGTGATATACCCAAAACAGCATTTAGGACTCGATACGGTCATTATGAGTTCCTGGTGTTGTCCTTCGGGTTAACCAATGCACCGGCAGCATTCATGGATCTAATGAATCGAGTATTTCAGGATGTGCTCGACAAATGGGTAATTGTTTTTATTGACGATATCTTGATCTACTCCAAGACTGAAGAGGAGCATACTCAACACTTGAGAATGGTGTTACAGAGGTTGAGAGATCAACAGTTGTTTGCCAAGTACAACAAGTGTGAATTCTGGCTTGAACAAGTTGGATTCCTGGGGCACGTAGTGTCTAAAGCTGGAATCGAGGTAGATCCTGCTAAGGTGAAAGCAGTAGTGGAATGGGAAAGCCCCAAGAATGTTACTGAAATTAGAAGCTTCTTGGGTTTGGCTGGATACTACCGGCGTTTCATCGAGAATTTTGCGCGGATCTCAGCACCAATGACCAAGTTGACTAAAAAGGGTGTGAAATTCGACTGGGCAGAGGAATGTGAGAAGAGCTTCCAGGAATTGAAAGAAAGGTTGGTGACTGCCCCTGTGCTGACTATTTCTGAGGGCACAGGTGGAATGACAGTTTATACCGATGCTTCCAAAGTTGGTTTGGGTTGTGTTCTCATGCAACGCGGTAAGGTAATAGCGTATGCATCCCGACAACTAAAGGAATATGAGAAGAATTACCCCACTCATGACTTGGAACTAGCTGCAGTCATTTTTGCCCTTAAGATCTGGCGACATTATTTGTATGGGGAGAAGTGTGAGATATACAGTGATCACAAAAGCCTGAAATACTTCTTCACCCAGAAGGATCTGAACATGAGACAGAGAAGATGGCTTGAACTCATGAAGGATTATGACTGCGATATTCAGTATCATCCCGGCAAGGCTAATGTAGTGGCAGATGCATTGAGTCGGAAGACACAGACTGTGTCGCTCTCATACTTAGCAGTCAGCTCACCACTCGTGCAAGAGGCGATGCTAATGGATGAAACCCTCTTGTATGAAGGGGCAACCTTAGAGCTTGAACCTCAACCAGAAAACCTTAAGTGGTTGACGGTATCCTTGTCGGCTCTACAGGTGCATCCGGCAATTAGGCAAGAGGTGATAATGAAGCAACCTTTGGATCCTGAATTGCAGCGGATCAGAGTTAAGGTTCAAGACCAAACAATGAACGACCCAGATTTTACTTTAGCCAGTGATGGGGCATTGATGTTTCGAGACAGATTGTGTGTACCCGATGATTTGGATATACAAGATAAAATAGTGAGAGAAGCACATAGCTCCGAGTACTCACTCCACCCAGGAAGTACCAAAATGTACAAAGACCTCAAACAAAGTTACTGGTGGCCAAACATGAAAGTCACCATAGCTTTGTATGTGGCGACTTGTCTTACCTGCCAGAAAGTGAAAGATGAGAGGCATCGACCTTATGGTACCCTTCAGCCACTCCCAGTACCAGAATGGAAGTGGGAAAGGATTACAATGGACTTCGTCACCGGACTACCAAGTACACCTAAGGGAATGGATGCGATATGGGTGATTGTGGATCGGCTTACCAAGACTGCTCATTTCATTCCTATCAAGACCAAGTTCTCCATGACCAAACTAGCACAACTTTACATGGACAACATAGTGCGCTTACATGGAGTGCCAGTGAGCATTGTTTCAGATAGGGACCCAAGGTTCACTTCCAGATTTTGGAAAAGCTTACAGCGTGCCTTGGGATCACAGCTGAATTTGAGTACAGCTTTTCACCCACAGACGGATGGTCAGTCGGAGCGAACCATACAGATATTAGAAGACATGCTCAGGGCATGTGCAATGGAGATGAGTGGCAGTTGGGAAGAATATATACCTCTTATGGAGTTTGCATATAACAACAGTTACCAAGCCACAATTGGGATGGCTCCATATGAGGCGTTATATGGCAGAAAGTGCAGAACTCCTTTGTATTGGGATGAGGTAGGTGAACGTCGAATGTTAGGACCTGAGATGATACAAATGACTTGTGACAAAGTCGACGTTATTAGAGAACGGATTAAAGCAGCTCAGTCCCGTCAAAAGAGCTATGCGGACACCCGCAGGAAGGAGATTGAATTTCAGCCAGGAGAAAAGGTATTTCTCAAGATCTCTCCTACTAAAGGTTTGCAAAGGTTTCACAGAAAGGGGAAGTTGAGCCCAAGATACATGGGACCATTTGAGATCTTATCCCGGGTTGGCTCAGTAGCCTACATGCTTGCTCTGCCACCTTCGCTTGGGGATGTTCACAATGTATTCCATGTATCCATGCTGAAGAAGTACGTGCATGATCCATCTCATGTACTACCCGTGGAACCAGAGTACCTAGAAGCTGATATGACCTACACAGAACAGCCAGCTGAAATTTTGGACCGGAAGGTGAAAACCCTTCGCAACCGCTCCATTTCCTATGTAAAGGTGCGATGGGCTGATCATTCACTTGAAGAAGCATCTTGGGAGGTAGAAGAAGAAATGCGAGCCAAGTACCCTCATCTTTTTGATCAACCAGGTACGCAATTTCGAGGACGAAATTTTTCAGAAGGGGGGGTAATGTAATACCCCGCTTCTTAAACCCGGTCTGATTTCGCGGTTGAACCGGTTTAACCATGCAGGAACCGAGCCAGAGGAAATTAGAGCGGGTTCCTTATGGGCTATGATGGCACGGGCGACCTTAAACACCGGCTGGCCCGACAAGTCCGAGCCAGTGCCAGAAGAGACGGGAGTGCCCAAACCGTGTACGTGCACCTACCATAAGGCTATGTACGGATAAAACAGGTATTATATCCGTATTTTAAGGTATATACGTATGCTACATCGTATGCTTGGGGTGGGGTTCGCACCGAGGTCCGAACCCGGTCAAAATCCCAAGTTTTGGCTCTCAGGTGGGTAGGACAGGTGGGTGCACCCACCTGAGTGACCCATCCAAGTGCACTATTCACTTAATTAGGAATAGTATATAAGGCTTTATGATTTTCTTTTCTTTCCATTTATTACCCTCGTACGTTGGTGAGAAAAGTAAAGAGGAGAGAGAAAAGAAAGGGAAGAAGAAAGGAAGAGAAGGAAGAGGAAGAAAAGGGGGATTTCAGCGGTGCCGAAGCTCGGTCTTCCCATTCCGGTGTTGGGAGAGTGATCTTCAACTCTAGATATACAGTTGGAGGTAAGAAAAGTTGGGTTTTGTGAGCATTCACCATACCCAAGCTTTAAACCCTTGATTCGAGTATGGTTTCTTGAGATCTTGTAAAACCCCTTTGAAATGATGAATCTAAGGTTTAATAGATGATTTATGTGTTGATCTTGAAGGATTTGAAGAGATATTGACAAGGTGGAAGAACATTGTGGGTTTGAAGTGATTGGAGGGTTTGAAGTCGTTCTTGAGCAAAGAAGGTAAGATGGTTTTCCCTCACTTGAATCTAACCTAGATCTAGGTTAGAACCATCCTATAGGACCTTGAGGGTGTGAAGAATGGGTGGGGAAAAGCCCCATTTGATTCCCCAAAGAATGGAGAAAATGGGGAAAAAACAGTGTCTTTTCCGCCAAGACCGGTGGGTACAACCGGTGGGCTCCTACCCGCCTGTGGGTACCCACCTGAGAAGGCAGGGGGCCTTCGGGCCCAACCGGCGGGTACCACCGACGGGTACAACCGGCGGGTACCTACCCGCCGGTCCTAGCAAGGGGGTCCCTGGCCCAACCGGGGGGGTACCACCGGCGGGTACTACTGGCGGGCCCCTACCCGCCGGTCCCAACCGGTGGGTAAGACCGGTGGGTAGACAGCCCACCTGTCTGACCCACCCGTGTGGCCCCTAAGGTGATCCTTATGTCCGATCGAACCCAAATCGGACGTGTGACCTTCTTTTGACGTTCTAAACACGATTTTGACATCGGATTTCATTAATTTTGATTCTAAAATGGTGAAGTACTAACCCCGCTCAATTATGTTAGGTTCACCAAATCCTACCCGATTCGCTCCGGATCTCACCCGTACTGAACGGGAATCCTTGTACGCTACAGGTAAGTGGGGAGAGGACGTTTGGCCTTGTTTCAAGGCATTTGTTTGGCATTCATATAACTATATCTAATCTAGTCATGTCATCATGAATATGCTATATAGATTAGTCATTCCACACATTGATGTGCATATATGCTATGTTTACTTTTCAAATGCCAATTGAATGAGATGTTTATATGTTGAATGTGGACATCATGGTGCATAA
>NC_056565.1:6236139-6277251 GCF_013358625.1 Macadamia integrifolia
ATCAAGGATCTTGATTGTCTCAGCTTTTTCCTTGGTATTGAAGCCCTATATCGGTCTGATGGTGTCCTCCTCTCTCAACACCGATACAGAGTTGAAGATCACTCTCCCAGCACCGGAATGGGAAGGCTGAGCTTCGGCGCCGCTGAAATCCCCTTTTTCTTCCTCTTCCTTCTCTTCCTTCCTTCTTCCCTTTCTTTTCTCTCTCCTCTTTACTTTTCTCACCAATGTACGGGTGACATAAATGGAAAGGAAATAAAATCATAAAGCCTTATATACCATTCCTAATTAAGTGAATAGTGCTCTTGGATGGGTCACTCAGGTGGGTGCACCCACCTGTCCTACCCACCTGAGAGCCAAAACTTGGGATTTTGACCGGGTTCGGACCTCGGCGCGAACCCCACCCCAAGCATACGATGTAGCATACGTTTATACCTTAAAATACGGATATAATACCTGTTTTATCCGTACATAGCCTTATGGTAGGTGCACGTACACGGTTTGGGCACTCCCGTCTCTTCTGGCACTGGCTCAGACTTGTCGGGCCAGCCGGTGTTTAAGGTCACCCGTGCCATCATAGCCCATAAGGAACCCTCTCTAATTTCCTCTGGCTCGGTTCCTGCATGGTTAAACCGGTTCAACCGCGAAATTAGACCGGGTTTAAGAAGCGGGGTATTACAGTGTCCTTCTTTCAAACCCCACTAGGTATCACTTCATTGTCTGTGCTCTCCAATACATCACCCTCACCAGGCCTGATGTGGCTTATTCAGTGAATCGTACCTGCCAATTCATGCATGCCCCCTCTGAAGACCATTGGACACTAGTCAAACGGATTCTACGCTATCTCCAAGGTACCAAGGATCATGAGTTGTTCATCTCTAAATCTAGTTCCCTCTAATTACAAGCATTCTCCGATGCTGACTAGACTGATGACAGTGTGGATCGCAAATCTACAAGAGGCTATGCCCTATATATGGGTCCTAATCTGATCTTGTGGGCCTTTAAGAAGCAGAAGATAGTTGCAGGCTCCTCCACCGAGTCTGAGTACAAAGCATTGGCTGATGCTTGCGTCGAACTCACTTGGCTTCGCTCTCTCTTTTAGGAATTAGGCATCCCTGTTTTCATTACACCCATTCTTTGGTGTGACAACACTGGGGCAACTTTCCTTTTGGTCAATCCGATCTTTCATGCTCGTACCAAGCACGTTGAAATTGACTTCCACTTCGTTTGTGATAAAGTCGCCTCCAAGGACCTTCAAGTGCAATTCATTTCAACACATGACCAGATAGCCGATATCCTTACCAAAGCTCTCAGCTCTACACGATTCTCCTTTCTACGGGACAAGCTACGGATTTGCCCTTTCAAATCTTCACCTTGAGGGGGTGTATCAGACAGTTAGCATCCCACTCGAACTCAATCTCCAGAGTCATACTCACACTCAACAACCTCTCCTCTATTGTAGGCATTTTCAGTAAGCACAAACTCTAGAGACCGACTTGTAGTCCAAGACTACCTCATGAGACAGCAGAGTTGGAATAAGACTCTCACATGTGATAATAAAATTTTAATCCATTACTCACATATGTTAACAGAGTCCTACCCTATTACTATTAGAGTTTGAGTCTCCCACATGTGATCATAGAGTTTGTCTATAACTCAATAACTGTAATATCTATATAAGAGCACCATTGTACACTCATTAAAGTTAATGCTAATACACTACTTCAACATACTACAAATGCAACGGAGTACATACAAAAACAAAGAGGTGCTACACTTGGAATTGTATTGCGAACAATCCCATACATAGATAGCCCTGCCAAGACCTTGCTAGTGGAAAAACTTTTAACTTAAATTATTAGCAATGGAGAAAATCAGCGCTTCCTTCCTTCTTGCTGCCTTTCTCCTTTGTCTCGTCTCGATGTTGGCCGCTGCGTCGACAATTGCACCGGAAGCTGCCCCAACGACGTCCGCAGCTGTGCCTCCATCACTAGGAGCTGGTGTTGCATTGCCCATTTCGGGTGCCATTTTCAGCTCTTCGCTCGTTTTGTCTCTCTTCTTTCTCTTGAAGCACTAAATTAACTAAGGCCAGAGATGATACGATAAGGGTAATGGAGGGTCTTCCTCTTGTTCGTTTGTGTTGGATGGATTGAATATATACTACCCATTTAATTTCCTTCTATTTGATTACCTGTATATACATATTTATTTAACCCCCTCCCCCCACCCACCGAAAATATATATATATATACACACATATTTGCATGTAACGGTACTTTTATATACTTCCATAATCTGTATCAATCAAAGTTTTTTTATTTATTTATTTGTGATTGGTGTTTGTGTTCATGATCTGCTGGTCTCTAGTCTTCTTCTTTGTGCAATTACTTGATCGAGAGATCCTTTTAATGTCATTTTTTTTTAGATATTTATGGGTTTCAATTTCATCCCCAGCAGAATAATTAGTAATCTCTTATAATACAAGTAAAACATATATCATCTTTCCTCTTAATTAGATTATTAAATGAGATTTGGGTACAATTATTACAAATGCCAAGGGGTGCATATGAAAACAATCCCATACATACTAACTCCAAACCAAGACCTTGGTGGTGAAAGACTTACAAGTGGTTTTTATACAATTCCATGACCCATTGGTTAAAAGCACAACAAACTAATTTCAAACCAATAAACCCAGCCCCCTTTGCCAAGATTTCAAACTCTCTCTCTGTCCTTTCCTTTCCTCCAGGGTGTTGAGCCAACATAAATAAGTCTAGTCTGAACATGGCTTTTGCATCAACTGTGGTCTCTGGGGCTACAGGAAGAACCCTTTCAATCACAACCACTTTTCCATCCTTTGGTAATGCTTCATAGCAAATTTTCAACAACTTCAAACAATGATCATCACCCCAGTTGTGAAGTACCGCCTACATGTTAGATATTAAAAGAGCAAGGTGAAAGAAATCAATATCTATATCTATATATATATATATATATATAGTAAGAAGAGATCACTCATATGTAGTTGCTCATATATTAAACTTAGGCAAAAGGCTTTGTGCATAATCGTGCACCACGTGCATAGCCGCGGATGGAATTGAGGGGGATGTACTGTAGATGCTAATCTTCCATCCAATGGCTTTGTGCATGGTCATGTACCAGTTAAAATCCTTCCCCTTCTACTTAATAACAAAAAGTTTAGCCACTCAAGAAAGAAAAATTCAATCTTTGTAATCTAACCTTTAAAAAAATGACATCTCCTGTTGGAACATTTACAAACATGTCTCCACCGACATGCTGCACACCTACAATTAAATAATAATATCTATGCTTAATTAGATCATACTTGAAAGAAAAAAAAAAAAATGAGCAAAAGAACACTCATTGCTGGTCATGGCCCTATAAACATATATAGTAAAGGGAGAAAGAACGCTACTTGATAGTGTTGGGTATGCCTAGACATATGGGAAATGGAGTTGGGATGGACATCTTTTCACATTCTGGTTTCATTTTCACTATGTATCTAGACATAAGCAACATATCAGGTAGCTTTATTTTTACAATATAATAAAACAATGATTTAGGGAAGAGATAACAATACCAGGATAAGTTGGTGCATTTTGTATAACATGAGGCAAATCGAAGTTAATACCCTTGATGTTAGGATTCTTGGAAGTGATCAACTCAAGTGCAGCTCCGATCCCACCACCCACATCAACTACTACTTTGGCATTGTCAAAACCTTTGTATTTCTCAAGTATTTCCCTCATGGTTTTGATGGTTCCCCTTAGGATTGCTGTATTGAAAGACTCATTGAAACTTGGGTCAGTAGCAGCATATTCATACACAGAGACACCATTGGCTTTGTCAAATGGAGTTCCTCCTTCCAAAACTGCATCTTTCAAGTGATGCCTATATATAGTGAATCAAAGCAATTGACTTATACAGATATCATGAATTAGGCTTAGAACTTTGACTCAAATTTTAAGAAAGAGGAAGAATAAGTTTAATACCAGCTCTGGAGGAAGACCTTGTGATTTAACATCTTCAAGAAACCAGCCATTGGTGCATCATGATTTGCCAGAAAAAAGGTGGAGACTGGTGCCAAGCCATAGAGCCTTTCAACACAGCCATCATGGTGTGTAAGAAGAGAGCAGGTGAGGAAGGAGTAGCTGGCTAGAAGCCTCATGATGCGATCAATCATCTCAGGTGCATCTGGGTTCTGTGTTTGGAGCTGGGATGCTATCACAGAAGATGAAAGCTGGGCATCTGGGCCAGCTCTAGCTATTATCTCTAGCAGATCCAGCTCTATAGCGGCTTTCAAAACCATAGGAAGGACTACAGAACCTGGAATTTCCATGGCCAAAACGCCAGCATCGTCGGCGTTGTAGTAAACGCTGGATTTTTTGACTTGATTCTCTGTGGAAGCAGCCATTGTTGGAGCTACTGGAAGTTCTCTGAAGGAAAAGGGTTCAGTTTAATTAAGTCTCTAGCTTGCTAGTTTTGTTACAATGAGTTGTAGCAGGTCTCTCGCACTGAGTCCGGATCAGGCACTAGGTAGGTATACTCACTTCAATACATCTGAACCGTTGATTAGATCCTTGTACGCTGGTAACCTGCCATGTGTCCTTTATAAACGGACAACCTCCTCATCCGGTTAAATCAAGTGAGAAAAATTACTTTTTTATGTTTGCCAGTCGCTTTCGTGATTAGATTAATAAGCCATCTCATTATTATAATTCTAACCTAACAGTCCGTGACTCAAGTGAATTGAAGCCAGCTAATTGTCAAAAAGTATCTACTTGGGAGCGAGTTAATAGGATTTAGATTTAACGCCTGACTAATTCTTCTTTTAAGGAAATAGTTCTCATTCAATCTCGGTATAACTTGATTTCGATAGTCAGGAATTAAAATGAAGAAAGAATTTGAAGCATTGGGGTATTTTGGGAAATTTAATATTATTTTTTTTCTTAAGACCATAAGCAAAGGAGATTATGCAAAATTTTTTCAAAATCAAAACTAAGTGAATATAAACAAATTTTAAACCAATTTATTTTATAATTAATTTACTTATCTAATGAATCTCGGTCATTTCCCATTTTTTTCTTCTCTCCAGCCCCCTTTGGTCACTGACTAAGTATAGAGTACAGGGTGGGCACTCTCAAGCTTTATCTTTTCTTAATTACGATGTAAGAAAACTGGTCAAGTACATCATATAATTAAAATGAGGGCAAAGAATTGGATATCATTTTATTGGGAGAAGGTTCTATAAAGAGTGGTATTGAGAAGTGTACTATAGTGGAGCTACAAAATAGTATTGTATATTAGAGGCAATGAGGTTATTTCATGAAAGAGAAAAGAGACAGGCACAGAGACATTGGGGTGTCAATTTGGCCCAGTCAACCCAACCTCGTCCTAAAGCCCGACAGAGCCTGGGTTGAGCTATGTAGCACACAGGTGGGCCTGGCTGGGATTTTCAAGCCCAAGGCTAGCTGGGTCGGACCTAAGCCACCCCAACCCTACCTTATGTATAATATATAAATAAATTATGACAAAAGCAAAGTTATTTGATTGCATGGCCTTTGCACCAATATAGAATCCAATGATGGGGTGTATAGTGTCATCAATTGAGGGTGGGTTTATATTTCACAATCGTATGGGCTATCATTTTGCTACGTCTGTGATTGAGTGTAGAAACTACACCAGTTGGCATTTTTTCCCCCATAAATTATAAATATATACATACACCACCCACGCACCATTCTTTATTTTTAATGCACCGCTATCTTTATTTTTAATGCACCGCTATCACCCACTCTATAATACATCAACACGACCCATACTTTTTATTTTTTTAATACCCTAGCAGCACCCACATTCTTTACATTTTAGTACACCTGTACCACCCACTTTTTATTTTTTTAATTCATCTGCACCACTGACACTCTTTATGGTTTTATGTATTATTGATTTATTATAACATGGTTAACAAAAATCCCTTAAAAAAAAAGGAAAAAGAGGGTAAACAATATTTTTTAAGAATGATTAGTGTATTTTTTTTTTCATTTAAGTGTGTTTAAGAGCACAAATGACAACATACAGGGGCAGCATGATCCAATGGGCCAGCCCAACCCAGCCGTCAAATAGCAAAAAATTGGTGATTACAAGGTAAATAGGGCTAGGCTTGGATTAAGATATCTTAGTTCGATTTAAGGTGAGATTCGGTTTGGGTTAAGTTAAAAAAAACTAAAGCTCTGGAGAAAGGGAAGTGAAGGGAAGGCAAAGCAAATTGTTTTTCCTTTTGAAACGTTTGATTACAAAAGAAGAGAAGTGAAATTAATTTTGAGTCTTTGACCTACGTAGTAAGGCTTTGTAGCACGAACTATAAGCCTTCCAGTCATACTACGAACTTTGTTCAATTAATGAAATTGAACTCTATGACTCCTAGAAGAGCTCTAGAGCCCTCTACACAAGCCCATGAACAACTAACCCACATATCATGGCATTTCAAGTAGTATTTTTTTAATGCATTTCACCAAACAATCTTTGAGCCGCTCCATTTAGGCATGAATGTGCTAATGGTCACTCTCATTTTTATACCTTCGGGCTTTTATAAAGACAACAATCCATTCATCCAAGTCTAGACAACCTGATCTGACACAAGTAGTTTGGCAATACAGAAGCCAAAGTCACACCGTTGGGTTCAATCCCTTCCGAGATAATTCAATCAAACAATAGCAACGCCTCATTTGAGCAAAAATTTTGCACATATTCATTTACCATCGTAGTCTAAATTATTCATTAATTTTTTCTTAGGAGTTTTTTCAAACAAATATTGGGCATCTCTAGTATTGAATGATACCACATAGCACCTCAGCAAGCCGTTAGCCATAAACACATCCAAATCTAGTAACATGGGCATGAATTTGTTTACTTGACAACAGTGAGTACAATTAAAGAGTGAGAAGAGAAGAGAAAAGAGATTTAAATATTTAGTACTAAATACAATTAGAATGAAGAAAGACACCTTTGTTGCATATAAAATCAGTACCAAACCACATTCACAGTTCCACTCCTTAACTTAACCCTCACCTTCACAATGAATCAATTGGAAGAACATTCAGAGGGGATTTCTCTGAAAACGGTGTTCTAATTTTAGGTTGTCATGTTTGTTATTTAAGATTCAAGGTAAGGGAAATTTTATCAAAAACCCATTTCATTATTGTTATTCCTTTAACTAACCTAACCGTCCGTGGCTCATGTGAAGCCAGCTAATTGTCAAAAGGCGACTGTCCCTAAGATACCACATGGCAAGACTCCACCACCAAATTTCTTAGCCACCCAAAAGGCATATGAAATAATGTTCTCCTTTTGTAAACAATATGGAACCAAGCACATATCAATATGCCTCTTAATCACATTTTTAAGTGAGATTTGGCACAATTACTACAAATGCAAAGGAGTACATACGAAAACAAAGAGGTGCTACACTTAGAATTGTATTACGAACAATCCCATACATAGATTGCTCTGCCAAGACCTTGCTAGTGAAAAAACTTACAACTTACAAGGGGCATTTATAGAATTCCATGAGCCATTGGGTAAAAACAGAACAAACTAATTTAAAACCAACAAATCCCACTAATTAGGTCTCTACTTTCCACTTTTAACCAATATTTTAGAGTCCAAATCATCAACACCAACAATTTTGCATCCACTCATCTAAGAGTTGGGAGAGCTTCGACACACATCCCTAGGAGTTGATAGATTTTGAAGCCAAGTTTATATCATCATGCCTCTTAATTACATTTCTAAGTGGGATTTGAATATGATTACTGCAAATGCCAAGGGGTACATACAAGAGCAAAGAGGTGTTTATTTATCAACATTGAGTTTGGAACCTTGAATAGATTGCCACTGCCGATGATAAGCCAAAGGAAGGTGAGAATGACGTCAAGTCATCATACTCCTCATGTCCCCTAGGCGATAGACATGCTATAATAGACGAGACAGAGGGTTGGGATTCTGTGAGAGTAAGCTAACTCCAAAAACCGTTTTGCAATTCAGATTTTAGGTTGTAACTCAGCTGCATGAAGCCGGAATCATTAGTAATTGTTGGTCAGCCATACTATGGTGACTTCTAGGTCACATTTAGAATTGTATTGGGAACAATCTTATACATACTAACTCTACAAATACCTTGAGTTCTTACTCTTCAAATGAGACTTTGATCCATTCCCTAATATAAAAGTTGGAAATTTTATCCACTTGACAATTGATGGGTTTCTTTGTATGTGCGGTACAAAAAGAAGGCTCAACGACCATTTATTCGCTCGAAACCAGAAGTGAAATTTTGGGTGAATAAGAATCTCGTAAAAACTTCTTTTGAGGAATGAATTAGACCAAGTCATTTCTCAAAAACAATAGTAAGCCCTGAGACTACTACTTGGACCTGGAACCTACTTATTGATGCTCATAATTTTGATAGTAATATCAATGACTGTGATTTAATATAAATAATGCGATATGTATATGTATATATATATATATATATATATAGAGAGAGAGAGAGAGAGAGAGAGAGAGAGAGAGAGATGGTGACGTGGTTTTGTGACCTTTTTCTTCTCTCTTTCCTCGCTGCCAAATTAAACCTGGCTTACAGGGGGGTTTTATAAAAATTCAATGACCCATTTGTTTAAACAACCAACATAGCCTAACATTGACTAGGCATGGTCTGGTCCAGACTCTTGTAATGGTTTAAAGTCGACATAAACATTTTCTTCACATTCCTGGTCCTGGACAACCCAGACTAGCCTTGCATTGGCCAGACCTGATTCAGACCATTGTTAGTTAAAACGTGAACGACAAAAAAATAGAGACGTACGGTACTGGTTTTAAATAGATAAAAACGATGAATGGTACAGTCAAAAAAATAGGAAACGTCAAACAAACGAAAACAAACGGTACTAATATTAAATGTGTAGTTTTCAAAAAAACGAAACAAAAAAAATGACAATATACTCATGTAATTTGAGAGATTATTATCTGTATACCTGCATCTAATGTTCTAAAATACATCAACATCAAACATTCATGCATATATCATCCAAAATATAACATCCAATGTAAATTCCAAATTAAAACTTAATACATCATATTAAAAAAGACATGTCCAAAATAAAATTAAAGAAAAAAAAATTTCCATCCATCGATATCATCCAAGATGTCTAAAGAACTCAGTATCATTACAACAGGTCCAAAGATCAATGATAAAAAAAAAAAAAAAAAAGAAGATCAATGAGGAGACATTAAACTATATGAAGTAGATCCTCCATCAGCTCCAGTGTCAGATGGTTCAGGTTCCTCGTACGTCTGTTCAAACCTCTCCACTTCAAACTCAAAGTTTACTATAGGTAAGTCATCAAGATTGTCTAAATCAATAGACATTGAATCTTTATGTAGTTGGCTTTCATAGTTCTGCCTCATCATAAAGTTCATTCTGATGTACACCAAATCTTCTAGTATCTCTGGGGCTAATCTATTTCTTTTCTTTATTTGTGCTATATCCCAAGCACTCCAATTACAATCACATGGAGAGGAACTAAAAGGCTGACTCAAGATACTACAAGCAATATTTTGAAGCATAAGAAATGCACTACCAACAAATTGCCACCAAATCCCTACAAATCAACATAAGTAAACAAATATAAGAATGCAATATTTAATTAAAAAAATACAATAATAAACTAATTAACTAAATCACTTAGATGGTTAGTTTTCATCATTGTCTGCCCTGTCATATTGAACAGCAATGGACTTTTCATGTGATAATCAATGACTTCTTGCATTAATTGCTCACGATCTTCTAAAGGAACCATGATGTCCATAATAAATTCTTGTGCATTCATAAATTTAGTTTCATCAATATCAAGTCGACCACCAAACATAATAAAAGGATTCAAAAGTGCACCAAAGACATAAACATGATGAATAATGTTCTTCTCTAACCTAAATTGAAACAAGTTCATTATAGCTAAATACTTCCCTCCATCCTTCTCCACAAATTTGTTCAATGTTTATTTTGCCATTTCTGTTGCTTCATATAAATAACCTGTAGTAGAATCATCTGAATCAACAAGCCGAAAAATACGAATAAGTGGCTCCATGAAAGCAACAACTTCCTTTGCCCCCTCCCAAAATGTATCTGATTGAATTATCCCAACAGTTCTCACTGCCATTTCAGCTCTATTGAATTGAAAGACTCTCCACTCAGATGATGCAACAAAAATCCTCAAGTCATTGTCAACAACAATAAGAGACTGCAACATAAAAAAATAAGTACCAAACCTTGTCTTGCAAGGCTACTTGATATCTCTATTATTGGTGAATTTCCTCATCAATGCTACAATACCTGTGTGCCTGTGAATATAATCCACTACAAGTTTTCCATCTTCTATAACTTTTCTCACCCATTTAAATTTTTTGTGAATATCTTTCAAAAGCAGATTAATCCCATGAGCAGCACAATTTGTTATATATATATGATGCCATTTTTCAGCCAACATATCACCACAAGAACAAAAGTTAGAACCATTATTTGAAATAAATTGCACAACATTGTTTGGTCCAATTTTTTCAATAACATCAGAAATTTTATTAAAAAGAAAAAATGAAGTTAATCTATTTATACCGCACTCAATACATTTCAAAAACACAGCACCCCCAAGAGGTTAAGCAATCACATTAACCCACGACCTCTTCTTTATGTCAGTCCAAGAATTGAACATAATTGTGCAACCTGTGATACCCCATGTCGCCTTTATGTTGCTAACATATTGCATGATTTCTGTTTTTTTTTTCTAGGAATCAAACTGGTCTGAAGATTGCTATAACTAGGTACAACATAACTTGTACCATATGCACATGCACCCCTTAGCATCTCAATAAAAGAATTTGTCGGAATAACATTGAAGGAAATGTTATTATTGACAAAAAAATCAGTTACCAACATGTTCAATGACTTCTTGTCTTGCTTAGCAGTCATTTCTATCATTGTGGATTGATGTGCACTCTTAACCTAAGGCATAGAAGGTGTGCTACTTGTGGAACTCATTCCACTTTCAAGAGAATCACTCCTTCTTTTCTTAGCAGATCTACTCAAATTAAATTCTGTCAGGGCATTAGCTTGAATGTGCTTAGGAACTTGAGTGCAAATTTGAACATCATGTCCAGATTGACAATCTAAATGAGCCTTCACTCATGAAACACTCCCAGAATAATTAAGTCCACAATAGTTACATATGAGACGGCCCAAACCACGTTGCTCTACATATTCCCAAAATTTATCCTTATGTCTTACCATTTTGCTTAAGCTCAGGTAGCTCAACTTTGAAATACCTACATAATATAATCAAACATCATTTCCAATCTCAACAAATGGAATAATTAATGTATTATGAATGAACGATGAGTAAATTCCTTTCGAAAAAATTAAATCATAGATTAGTAAATGAAAAGAAAAAGGGATGTAAAATGCCAACATTTCAATTTGTTGGGTTCAAAACTATAGTACCTTGAAAGTACGTCAGAAGCATCAAAATTATACTAAAGATATACAAATAGAATAAATGTGTCGTGTTCATATCGACTGTTGATAGTTTTGAAACATCAATCAAAATCATGGTGCAAGGAATGCAACTTGTATTGTATTCAGGTTCATTATTGGATAGATGCTTGGAAAATAGTCGTTTCAGTAGCTCATTTCTAGAAATTCCCAATACTTGAACACTACCCTGTCTGGTTAGAAATGAGTAAATTAAAAAAAAAAAAAATGAGGGAATGTTCAACTAAATTTTAAGGGCAAAGGTTCCTTCTGCAACTCAGAATAGCTAAAACAGAAAACCAACCATAGGACAGTAAACAAAAAGAAACCTACATAACATCAAGTGAGTTATACTAGCAATGATAGACATGAAGTAAACACAAAAGCATCCTGGGTTTGTGATCCGTATCACACATTCACACTATACCTATGTGAAGGAAGAAGAAGAAGAAGAAGATTGCTCACTGCTGTCGACTAAGTGAGGACTGAGGACTGAGGACGGAGGAAGAGGTAGAAGAAGAGGGTTTCCTTCGATCGGTTGCTGTCGATGCCCGAGATCCGATGACCTATTACTGCTGCTGTCGACGACTCGACGCCCGAGTTCCGACGACCTACTATTGCTGCTATCGACACCTAAGTTTCCTTCGATCGGCTGCTGTCGGCACCCGAGATCCGATGACCTGCTATTGCTACTGTCGATGACTCGACGACAGAGTTCCAAAGACCTGCTACTGCTGCTGTCGACGCCCGAGTTTCGACTTCCGACGACCTGCTACTACGGTTGTCTACTTGTCTCTTCTTCTTCTTTTCTCTGAGTTTTCTTTGATTGACCAACGGAGAAGAAAGGTTCAGAGGAAAACTCAAATCCGGGTGACTGAGTGAGAGTCTCTCCGTGAGACCGTGAGAGCAACGCAAACTCACAGAGATGAGGATTTGGAAATTTGGGATTTTGGGAAGAAAACCTATCGAATGGTTTTGACGTTTTCTTTAGTTTTGGGTTTTTTTTTTTCTAATTAGTATGACAAAATTCTTATTTTGCCCTTAAAAGACGCATACGTGTTTTAAATGTGCGTTTAAAACACGCTTTAAACTTTTTATTCGGCCGTTCCTAGTTTTTTCCGCATTGTATAAAGGCATATGGCAAAACGCGTTTTAAACGGCAAAAAAACGCAACCGCGTTTTAAATGCGTTTAAAACACGTTTTAACTAACAGTGATTTAGACTAACGAAAACCAGTTTGGAATCTGATCGAGTTCTAACCAAACAAGTGATGGCTCAAGATCATGAATGGCCCAATTGACATAGCTTCTATAAAATATATTATGTAAGCATGAAGCTTTGCTACCATTTTTTGAATTGTAAGAACTTCGCAAAAAAGAAATTATTTTTCTTTTATTTTTTATTTAATTCTCTTAGAAAGTTCTCTTTCAGCTCAAATATAAATACAACTGTATTGAAAGCAAAAGCAACAATAAAAAAGCATGAAATCAGACACATCTTAGCCTCCCACCCAAAAAAAAAAAAATGATGCAAACTAGCTTAAATAATTTGTGACCTAATTTTCTGTCGGTAAGCCAACCATATATGCATGTTACCTCTTAAAATGAAAAGGCATGCAAATTGCTTTTATTTCCTTTGGTTGACAGACAATACTAATTCTACAAGTTAAACAAGCAAGACCTTTTCCAAGTTTACTCAAGACTCGAGACTCTAAGATAGATTGTGTGTTTCTTGCAACTGCTACTTATATTGATCAAGTTTTCTTTCATCCTAGTTGATGAATAATAGAATAAAGAATCTCTTCATCCTTGTCATAGATATCATTTGATTAGACTAGGGAGAGACGGTTTCGACCCTATACAATAAAGCGTGGAAATATAATTATGCAACAATGTTTTTTTATCCAGGAGAGATCCCTATGCTTGCGCTAGGCATAGAAGGCACAAAATTAATGATCATCGTGCTCCTCCTTAGGGGGACACCATGTGTCTAGATATAGGAAATTATATGATTGAGAGTCCAATCACAAGGTCAAATAATTCTTCCTTCTACATGGTTATTGATAAGGAAATTATTAAATAATATATAAAAAAAATCTCATAAAATACACCTGTTAAACTCATTACCTGTTAATGTCAATTTTGGGTCGGGCCAGGTGGGGGAGTTCAAATATTAATGTCAATAACGTGTGTAAAAGAAATATAGAAAAAAAAAAAAATCCTTCACTCATTGGAAGGAAGAATTCTTGTTACACCATAGATGAAGAGAAACTCGGTCCAAAAATATATTTCACACCATTTCAAGGCACTAAGTCTTGTTTCACCACCAAAACCAATCCTTATAAATAGCCTCTCAATTAACCCAACTTTGCATCCAGAGAGCTTCTTCACCTATACGAAATTTCTTAAATTATTAGCAATGGAGAAAATCAGCGCTTCCTTCCTTCTTGCTACCCTTCTCCTTTGTCTCATCTCGATGTTTGCCGCTGCATCAGCGATTGCGCCGGAAGCAGCCCCTACGATGTCCGCAGCTGTGCCTCCATCACCAGGAGCTGGTGTTGCATTGCCCATTTCGGGTGCCGTTATCAGCTCTTCCCTCGTTTTGTCTCTCTTCTTTCTCTTGAAGCACTAAACTAAGGCTAGAGATGATACGATAGAGGGTACTTGAGGGTCTTCCTCTCGTTCGTTTGTGTTCGATGGATTGAATATATACTACCCATTTAATTTCCTTCTATTTGATTACCTGTATACACATTTATTCAACCCCCCCCCCAACACAAAAAAAAAAAACACATATTTGCATATAACGGTACTTTTATATACTTCCATTATCTGTATTAATCAAAGTTTTTTTATATATTTATTTGTGATTGATTGGTGTATGTGTTCATGATTTGCTCGTCTCTAGTCTTCTTCTTTTGCGATTACTTGATCGAGAGATCCTTTTAATGTCTTATTTTATTTTATTTTTATTTTTAATTTATTTTTTATGTTTATGGGTTTCAATTTCATCCCCAGAAAATAATTAGTAATCCCTTATAACATAAGTACAACATATTGGAAAACTCGTTTTAAGAGACGTCTCAAAGATAAATAATATCAGAGAGGCACCAGATATGATTAAGATATGTTTTGATACACATGAATCGATATGCTTATGATACACACATAAAAAAAAGTGTTTTAAACATTGCACACCATAAATAAGAAACTCATATCTGGTCAATGTTAGATTGTCTTTAGAGACATTGATGTGATTCAAATCTTCATTAGTAATGGAAAAAAAATTAACATAATTATATATTGGCTCAAAGTAGCACCTAAAGGTCAATTCAAGCAATTAATATTTAACTATAAACATATAACTAAGTGTTAAATATATATAAAGCAAACCTGGAGTAGTATGTAACTATTAATAACAATTACTTAGCAATAAACATAATTATATATTGCAAATCTTTCAATATGATTCAAATCTGAACCAGTTTTATAGATGTGATACTTGGCAAAAACAAGCAAGAAAAGTCAAGATTATTAAAATTTTCAAGTAAATCTTTATATTTTATCTTTATATAAAAGGGAATAAAGAAAGATATTTCTTCACACATGCCATGGCTTCAAATTCTTAGGAAGAGCCATACGAGACAGCTCACATACTGTTCAAGAGCCGAACTTGAGCACAAAGGCTTAGGTGGTGATGAATTGCGAATTAGTCCATAACTTGGACAAACGACTTCTTGCGACTTGAGCAGCTGTGGGTAATGGTCATGAGACAAGATCCCCTCGGCTCATTGTATCGAAAGAATCAAACATTTTTGAAGCCTTGACAGTTGCACATGCCTAGGTCTTAAGAGCTAGAGAAATTGCCGTTCAGATGGACATTAGAAATTTAGAGTTATCATTAGCAAGACCACATGAATCATAAATATATGCACAAAGGAATCATGGATTTGCATGATCTTGGTCTCAATATCATCAGTAAAAATAAAGAGGTTTTCTTGTGGAATCTCACTTCTGATTATTAGATTAATTGTGTCGTACAAAAGAATTCACAATTTTTAATGGGTTAGACCTTAAGTGGTGGAATACAAACTTGTAATTGGTTGTTCTGTGCGTGTACTAAGTTGTGGGATTTTGCTAGGCAGCTGACTCGGTGGGGTCCATTCATATAGATGAGGGACCTATCGTGGACCCCATTAACTTAATGGCATAGCTAGATCCCTTCTTATGCTTATCTTAAGTTGAGATTTTTTGCTGACCAATGAGATTGGTATGAGATCTTTTATCCCATTAACTCACCCACGCACCAACCCATCTACGCTGCCGTGCACATACAAAATTTGTCAAGTGGGTAGAAAAACATGTGATCATGGGAAAATCAAAAAACACTTTGGAGATAGGGGTGCAAGGGCAATTGGGTTGAGTTTAGCCGGGTTTGGGTTGAATCAGGTTTTTCAAAACCCGGCCCAACATTTGGTCTTATACAATTATCTCAAACCGGGCCCAGGCCCAGGCCCATGCCAGCCTATGGTCTAGGATATTGCCACCTAAGCCCATCCATACCATTCTCAATCCATCCGAACCCAGTCATGATTGACCATAATTGGACGGTGTTGGGTCAGATTGGCGCCCTGATTGATCCTATGATAGCACTCACTTATTTTTGTTATTTCGATGTTAGCTAAGGGCAGAACAGCCTTGTTTGTGGACTATATATATGATATTATTTTGCATTATTAATATATAATATATATTATATATGCATGGTTAGATCAGACCGGGCTCAGCAAGAGGCCAAGCCCAAGCTTGCCCGGCTTGGCTTTATCACAGGCCCGGAAATCTCAACCTTGACCCAGCCATGCTTAAGTAGGCTTGGGCTTCCGCTCGGCCGTTATACTTGCACCACTACTTGAGAGATCTCCAGAGAGTCCAGACCAACATGTCAAGAGAGGTGAATCCCCGGACAAGCACCTTTGATCTTACAATAAAGCTAAAAACTTTTTTAATTAGATGTAAGAAGGATTAAAGAAGTTGAAGTTGCTTAGCATCCAAAAATAAAGTGAGGAACAAATTAAGCTGTTGAATTAGAATACCAACATAATAGGGTTTTAACAAAAGAAAGAAGGAAAGAAAGAAGCACTAAAAAGTAGTAGCTATCCTAGATCTCACTTTCGATTTGTGGCGTAGTAGTATGGGTGGATTATATGGTATCGGTCTGGGTCTCTGGTGTCTTGTAATTGAAGTAGCATTTTCTGGCAATGAAGACAACCTCTCTTATCCTTTTTGAAACTTGAAAAAGTGAAGTTAAATCGTCATGCTTCAACCGACAGATAATATCATCAACTAATATATCAGTAGGAAGCGAATCAAGCCTTGATCCAGCAGCACCATATTCATCCCTCTCCGCCATTAATGAAGAATCCTTCTTCTCTGATGAAATCTTGTCTTCGTCCCTCTTCATCTCAGTTGGTGTTCTTGCCAATTTGTTCTTCATCGATCTCTGCTGAAATTAACCTCTCTAATTAATGTTTCTATATGTTCTTCTCAGAATTAATTCAACTAGCTACTTATTTGAAACCCAAGTCTGATTAATTTTAGAACCAATCAAAACCTGCTCGAAACCAGGACCTTTGAGCCTTTCCTTTTAGTATCTCTTTTAGAAGTTAGAACTCCAGATAGGATTTGGCTTTCGATCCATCTATAAAATATGGTATGTCTGAATGTAAACCAACAGTTTGTTACCAAAAAAGAATATGATCTATTTTAATTGTAAAATTGATTTGAAGTTTGAATATAATTTTTTTAATTGAAACGGTTACGTGAAAGGGTATACTAGTAAATTTACAAACACACTTTCTAAAAAAATTACTCTTCGTCTTCTTCATCGTCGTCGCCGCCAAGTCTAAGAAATAAACGTTTGTTTTTGGTAAAATCAATATATTACGTAAGAAAAACTATATAACCACTTTTTTTTTTTTTTTTTTTTTTTTTTGTGAAACGATATGACCAATTTTGACTCACGATTTATAATGATATTCTACTTTAAATGGAATGTAATTACGTTACTGTGGTGGTAATTAAGCTTTGCTAGAAATAGGGGTGTCAATGGGCTGGGTTAATTTAAAGCGCAATTCAACCCTAAAGATTATTAACCCAGTCTAAGCTTGGCCCAACCCTAGGTCGGGTTGAATTATCTCAGTTTAGGCCTAGCCCTTGTCCGGCTCTGCCCATCTCAACCTAAACCTGATTGACCATGATTATGAGGCTAAGTTGACTCTGATTGACCATGACTGCTTCTAACAATGATATTATTTGTTTCCAAGCATTTATATTTATGTACATATCTAAAAAGATATGTCTATCGTCTATCCCTAGTTTAAAATAAATAAATAAATAAATATGATTCTAATACACATTTTTTAAGTATACATATGAAATGACAATATTTATCTTTATTTAAAAATATTGAAGACTATATAAAAAGAAAAGAAAAATAAAGTAACAAATTATTTGACAACTTGAAGGATCTTAATAAGAAAATCCTACCAAGTAAATAGATTAAGAAAGAAGTGGAGAGGTCAGCTACCACCACCATAGCCACCACAACCGCCTACATTACTGCCACCGCCACCACTGCCTATAACACCAACAACACCAACCCCAACACCAATACCATCAACTCCACCGTCATCACTTCCACGGCGTTTGTGGGGTGTATCCACAGAATCACCACAAGCAAATATAATCATAGAAATCATAGAGAGAGACAATACCATGAAGCAAAACAAAATTAGGCCTCCTGAGATTTGAAAGATAGGAGCAGTTCCATTGTCATTCAATGCAACAACAAATGCTGTAACAATGTTTCTGTGTCACTAACCTTAGTTGTACGAGGATTGAAGGATGTAGGGATATCCACACACACACACACACACACATATATATATATAGGCAAAATGGTCGCGGTACGTGCAGAAAAATAGGAATGCAGAACGTTCGGAGTTCGGTGAATGTTCACGTAAGTGATATGATTGACACGTGTTAAATATGTTGATCCTGCTAACAGAGTTGTAAACGGTTACAACTCTGTTTAATATTATTAATATTTAAATAAATAAATAATAAAAATCCCAATATAAGTGGACTCCTCCTTTCATTCCGCTTAGAAATCTCGATCCTCTCATTCTCTCTCTCCTTGCTTCTTCTTCAAGGTTGTTTCTTCTTTCTTCTTCATTTTTCACCACTCTCCAGTTTAGTTGAAGTTTTATTTACCAATTTCAGTGAAGATTTGCATCCATAGTAAATTCTCATAGGTTAATAATATCTACCCAATAAATAATAATAAAATCCTAGATATTCAATAGCTTTGTTTACTTTATAAATTCAAATTTGTCTTTTGCCATATCTGTAAGCTTTACTATCCAAATCCCTTCTCTGATGATTAATATGTAAACATGGTTTTTGGATATGTGTGGCCAAGTCTCTCATATGTTCAGTGTCTGAAAATAATTATGTTGATTTTTTTTCTTGTCTCATCCTATTTTGAGAGAGAGAGAGAGAGAGAGAGAGAATTGAGATTTCCTAAGAAAGTCTAAGGAGGAGTCCGCTTATATTGGATTTTTATTATTTATTTATTTATTTATATAAAAAAATATTAGACAAGTTAAGTAATCACATCCGTCATCTCTCCACCCTAAAAACTAGGAATCAGTTACAATATAAAAAGCTAATAGATGGTTTAGATTAATCTAAACTTAAATGGATGCCTAATATTAAAAGAAAGTGAAAATAAGATTGCAATATGTACGTCCTGCTACCACTCGCCCATATATATATAGGCAATTAGTTGGAATTTCTTACAAGCTTCCTTCCTTCATATTTCTGTCCTCCACAAGCAACATGCTGCGTGTGGGGTCTATGACTTCAAAGGATGATCTTGTCTGAACTCTGAACCCGTCAAAGGAGACCTCTCTCTCTCTCTCTCTCTCTCTCTCTCTCTCTCTCTCTCTCTGTGTCTGTGTGGTAAGTACAGAGTTTAATTTTCAAGTTGGAAAATTGATCCCTCTAATGTCGAAAATGTAGCGTACACGATTCATAAAAATGAAGACGTCGGAATCGGTCTTCTGATCCGATTCCGATCTAAATCAAGCTGGTGGGCCAATAATCGACCTATCTTTATGAATCAATTTAATAGGATCAGTGTTTGAAACTTGGAATCAGGATTTTAAACTGGGAATAGGCCTGGATCGGATTAGTCCGGATCAGACATGTCTGGGATCGGTCAATGGATTAGTCAGAAAAATTATAAAAATTTTGGAAGAAATTTAATTTCCTGTCTGGAAGCATGGCTCCGACACTTGTTCCGTTGTGTATTTCTCTCTACTCATCCCTATGAAATGGTTTCCTTGTTCCCCATAGATTGAACCAAAAAAGGAATAGCGTTGAGCCAAGCTCCCAGGTAGAGAGCACTTCCCCAAAAATTTTAAAAATAAAAAATGCAAAAGATAAAACTTAAGAAAAAATAACATAAAATAAAATAAAAAAATTTGAAAACCATATATTTAAAGGATTTTGTTTGTTACACCCTCAATGAACATTTTCTACCATCGGAGAAGTAGAGAAGGAATGGCAAATCGATAATCATCTTGCTTAGATGGAATCTCTTACAAAGTGGTGGCAAGGGTTGGGAGGGAGGGAGTTTGCAATGTGGCGATGGGGTTGGGAAAGGGGAGTTGTTGTGGGGAGGGAGAGGGAGAGGGAGAACGAGAGCGAGTATAATTACAAAAATATTTTCGTAACTATGTTTGGTTGCCAAGGAAAAAAAAAAAAGGGAAAACATAAGAAAGAGAAATTTAATGAACGATAGAAAAGAAAATAAATATATCCAATCATCTATTAATATATGTACAAACCCATCAATTCCTTAAAAAATAAAAAAATTGATACACCCACGAGTTCATGACCCAAACAGAGGGCCATGCCGCATTATAAAAGGAGAATGGATCATCTATACATACATTCACCATTTGGTGGCCTTCTCTTCCCTCTATGTGATTTGTTGATTTTTACATTTCTTTCCTCTCGTCTATACCCTTTTCCCCAAATATGTTGGAACATAGGACGTACAACTCCCTTTCGTTGAGAAAGTAGATTATATACTCTTTTCAAGGATATGATTTTCTACTATATATGATAAAAATATTGTAAAAGAAATCCTTTCAATTCGTTATATGTATGTACATAACAAAGAGCTATGTCTATCGCATGGTAAAAGAAAAAAAAAAAAAAAAAAATCAAACAAATGTATTCAATGGGCAAAATTCCAACTGGGATTAGTTATTGTTACCAAATTTGTGCGAACTACTAAGACAGGATAGAATGGAGATTGAAATATCGATTAAAAAAAAAAAGACTTTCAGGGCGCAATCAGCTGGTAAGACTTATTTAGGTAAACACCTCTACAAGGATATTTAAAACATTTCATCTTATTTTATTTATCACTTGTTTTCTTTTCAAAAGTTTCTTCTACTATCAATATGAAATGATTTTTAAAACTAGGAGAAAAAGATATTATTCAATCATGCACTGCACCAGATACAGAGATGGCAAAATTACCATCTCACCCCGTCTATTAGATGCCTAGACACATATTCTCATTGGCCTGTGATGACATAGACGGCGCACCACGATATCATGTTCTCTCTCCCTAAAAAATAATTTAAAAGGAACATTATATCAGCAAGAAGGCAAGAACTGTCATTACATGCACATGTTTCAATACACCTGTGAAAAACGTAACCAAATGCATTATGATCTCATTGCTTTTTTTTTTTTTTGGTTCCCAATTTGATTGTGCCAAAAAACGAAAGACACAGAGAGAGGTGGAGAGTTCATCAATTGTTGCCACCACCACCACAACCACCGCCGCCACCACCACAACCACCACCATGACCACCACCACAACCACCACCATGACCACCATCGCCACCACCACCACCACCACCATCGCCTCCATAATAAACAGCAGCACCACCTTTTCCAACACCTCCACGACGTTTGCGGGCTCTACCCGAAGAACCACCACAAGCAAATACGATCATAGATATCATAGAGAGAGACATCAAAATCAAGCAAAACAAAAACAGACCTCCAGAAGTGTGAAACATAGGAGAACCTCCATTTTCATTCACTGCAACAGCAAATTCCCGAGCCATAATTGTAGTTTTTCTGAGTCACCACCACCAACCTTGGTTGTTTATGATTGAGGGTTTTACAGACAATCCCCTCGTATATATAAAAGGCTATCAGTTGGAATATCAGGGAAGCTTCCTTCATCCATATTTCGGACTTCCCATAAGCTCCTGCGCCTGCGTGTTTTACGTGGCCTCAAAGAATGACTTAGTGTGAACTCGGAACACAGTCAAATTTGTAATCTCGATGGTTGCAGACTGGCCGGTTCTCTTGTAAGGTAATCAGAATCAGATGTCCAAGACCTGTGCGCTAACTGCAATTATAAATACTAGGTGTAATAGCAGATAATGTGGGTATTTTTGTGGCCAAGCTTGAACCGTAGCCCACCAAACTTTTTAGGATCACTACAAACCGACACACACCACTTAAGGGTAAGGGACCCATCTCTCTCCAAGCCAAAAACCATCTTGAATTGAAAGGAGAGGAATGGGTGGTGGACGTGACATCTGGCTTATTTTGAGTGGGGTCCAATCCAACTCAGCTTTAACACCAGTCCCTTATTCTAGATAAATATCATGGTGTAATCCTCTCAACACTCGAGTACATTTGTATATGGTTTACAAGTGGACGGGCACCAAACCTCTAAATGGGCTGTGGTTCTGTTTCCACCCAATTCTTCATGCTGTGATTACAAACAAATAAACCAGAAAACAAGGTTCAATTATGGTTTTGATAAAGGACGCTTTGGGGCTCACATCCCTTGGCAAAAGCGCCCACACCAAACACAAACAATGGGCCCAAAGGCACTAGGCCCACAACATAATAAAAACTGCAAGGCAAGCGGCTTCTTTCCTCGAGAGGCCCAACGCCCACACACTGGGCACGCACCCTAGGCAGAGCATCAATCGGTCAGGTTGGTCTTGGTCGGGCATAGCAGGCCCTAATGGTGGACCTGATGTTGGGGTTGGCCTCAACCTTAGAAATCCTTCTTAGATTGACAGATTCAAAGCAAAAGAATTGGAGTTAAAACTACACTAATATTTTAAATTAAATTATGGAAATTAAGTTATCAACTAGGTATAGCCTCTCAAATTTTAATTATTTGGATTTTAGATAATGTCAAGTAAATTCTCCAATAGTTCATAACAATAAAACCCATTACAATTGAGATGGATCACCAAAATAAACAAATTAATTGTCCAAATTTTGTTGTAAGATCGATCATCTTGTCCACTTGGTATAAAAATCTTCTACCAACACACTAACATCACTCATGTTAAAAGGTAATGAAGTTTAAATGCAAGGTTTTCAGATCCTAATTCTTATCAATCCATATTGTACTTCAAAAGGTCAGATCAATTTCAACCAATCCCGATACCATGAAAGATTGACAAGAATACGGATGATGAAAATTTATCTTTCTTTTATTCCTTAAATTTAATTATATTTTTTTATTATTATCCAATGATTAATTTATGTATTTATCTATTTTCTTTGTTGATAATTAAAGTAATCATGGAGTAATACTTTTCTTCGAGTTATTCCCAATTAGCGCAAGAATGGGTTCACGCATGCTGTACGGGACGTAAATTTCTCATCACCCATGACCCACGACCCACGGCCAATCAACCGTTACTTCTTTTGACTGTAACAGGGTAAAGCAACGGTTTTTGCCGAAACTACTAACGTGTTAACTATTGGACAGTAAGCCAAAAAACTCCCGCTCTCATTCCAATCCTACAGTCTCCAAGCACGGAGGAACAAATACCTCGTAAGGCTGAGATACACACACAAAATCGTGGTCCACCTTCAAGAAGAATCCGCGAGCTTTCTGGAATCTTACGCCAACCAAATGGTTCACAAAAGCGTGGGCCCCACGCGTCGTAACAGAGAAAGGAAAGAGGTAGAATCCCGACTCCCGACCTTCCTAAGCACACGATGAAACAAATACGCACAATAAAACCCGTGGTCTACCTTAAAAGAAGAATCCGCGAGCTTTCCTGTATCTTACATCAACTAAACCGGGCACGAATTGGGTCATTTAATTATTATCAATTATTCAATTATTAAAGACATAATTTTCTTGGTTCCGAAATTATGAATGTTATCCTCTAATAGTTTTAAGGCTAATAGTTTAATCAATTTAAGAAAGAATTTTAAGGTAGGTCTATTTAGAATTCGTTTATAATTTAATAGGTCTATAGCCTTTTTAAGGTAGCTCGATTAAAGCCTGACACCGATTAGCACGATTATAAATCGTATCATGCCTCCCAAATGCATGTCAATTTAAGTAAATGGATGTTCACAATGCAAGAATTTCACACCGTCAAGCCCGATTAGGTCCAACCAAGACCAACCCGACTCGACGGATTGACACCCCTGACCGTAACAGCAAAATGAAAAGAGACGAGTCCCCTCCTCTGCCTCCCAATAAATACCTAAACCCCTTCTCCTATTTCTCTCATTCTCTCTCACCTACTTAACGTTTTCGGCTGCCTTCTTACCACTTTCTTCAGATCTCCGCATCTGAAGCTTCGATCTCTCTCTCTCTCTCTCTCTCTCTCGAGCAAAGATTTCCTTCGACTGCAAATCAGCAATGGCGCAGATCAGCACTTCCTCCATGGCTACTATGTTTGTCTACGTCTTAGCCATCTTCTCAGTGGCTGCGATGGTTTCGGCCCAGGAGGCTCAGGCGCCGTCGCCTTCGAGTGTGGCAGGAGCTGGGGTTGCATTGCCAGTGTCCGTTGCCATTCTCAGCTCGTCTCTCGTCTTGTCTTTCTTCGCTCTCTTCAAACATTAGATTATGAGAGTCTATTACTTTCGCCTGCTGTGACCATGTTTCGTTTCTTGGTTTTTGGATGGACTAGATCTCTGGTTGCAGCAGAAAATAATTTATTTTTTCCCCCTTTGTGTTTTTAGGGGAAGGTTTATTTATTGATTATTTATTTATCTTCCATGTATATCACTGTATTGTAACCGATACATTCATACATACACTTCCATATATTGTTTCTGATATCAGATTCATTTTATTACAATTATTTTGGGTCTAAAATGTTTGGGATTTTCTTCGCATTATGATTATGTTTTCGTATTCTTAATACTCTGTTTGCACTTCTAATAGAGAAATAGATTTGGTTCGTATGGCACTGTTTAATCTCTCAATTATCATAATACGCTTGAGGATTTGAGTAATTTTGGATGCCTCCCAAATCAATTACACTTGATTGTCAGAAGAATTGATTTTGATTTATCTCTAGTACTGTAAATGTGAATGAAACTCTAGAAACCATACTCGAGAAGTTCACTTGGTCTTAGGGTTATAGGTTATAAGCGATTGGGATGAATAAATAGAGAGACCACATAAACCCTTTAAAATCTGGAATAGCTCAATGGGATTGGGCTTCCCTGAAGATTTAGAAACCTAGAATACTTCGAAGATTAAGAAGAGAAAGTAACCCATCAATTCACTAAAGAAATTGTCCAAGGGTGAGTGCCATAGCTAGTTCCATCTGTAGTTTACTCTAGTGGAGGAGTGGGAAAACCCATCCGTCCACTTTTGGTTCACAATTATGCTCCATTTCCAAGCAAAGAGGAAACCAAAAGAAAGGGGTGGATAATCAAAGAAGGAAAGTCCTCGAAATCTTCCAACTCGTTCTCCCAGGAAAGATCAAAGAAATGGAGGACCTGAAAATGATTTTGAGGTGAAAATCTGTATGTTGGACAGTTCCTCATAAAACAAGGTTCCATTAATAAGTGGAAATGGTAATGGGAATTAGCAAAAATTGATCGGAATCTATCTGAACCTAAAATCCCTTTTTGGATTGGTTGATTCGGATCAACAGGAATCAATATTGGGCTCGGCCAATTTCAATTTGAAACAGTTGGATCGAATGATGCCATTCCGATTTTTAAATCTGACCAAAATTTTGATTTTGGGAGGAAATATTTGGCATATTGGGCGGCAGCGCCAATCTTGGATCCTTTGGGCCCCTCATTTCCTTCCTTGAACCCTAGTTATAAACCTATATTAATCTCTAAATTAAATTATGAGAAAAAATCTCAACCTTGACCCAGCCACAGGCTTAGGCAGGTTAGGCTTTGGTTCCGGGTCAAACTTACACCCTTATTTGGAGATCTCCAAAGTCTAAACCTTTTTTTTTTTCTTTCATAGGAAAAACCAATATGTCAAGAGAGGTGAATCTCCGGACAAACACCTTTGAACTTACATCAACAAGTGTCTGAAAAGGCATCTAATTAAAGCTAAAAACTTCTTTAGATGTAAGAAGAATTAAAGAAGTTGAAGTTGCTTAGCATCCAAATATAAAGTGAGGAACAAATTAAGATGTTGAATCAGAATACCAACATAATAGGGTTTTAACAAAAGAAAGAAAGAAAGAAAGAAACACTAAAAAGTAGTAGCTAGCCTAGATCTCACTTTCGATTTGTGGCGTAGTAGTATGGGTGGATTATATGGTATCGGTGTGGGTTTCACTGGTGTCCTATAATTGAAGTAGCATTCTCTGGCAATGAAGACAACCTCCCTTATACTTTTTGAAACTTGAAAAAGTGAAGTTAGATCGTCATGCTTCAACCGACAGATAATATCATCAACTAATATATCAGTAGGAAGCGAATCAAGCCTCGATCCAACAACACCATATTCATTCCTCTTCGCCATTAATGAAGAATCCTTCTTCTCTGATGAAATCCCGTCTTCTTCCCACTTCATCTCAGCTGGTGTTTTTGCCATTTTTGCCAATTTGTTCTTCATCGATCTCTACTAAAATTAACCTCTCTAATTAATGTTTCTGTACGTTCTTTTCAGAATTAATTCAAATAGCTACATATTTGAAACCCAAATCTGATTAATTTTAGAACCAATCAAAACCTGCTCGAAATCAGGACTTTTGAGCCTTTCTTTTTAGTATCTCTTTTAGAAGTTAGAACTCCAAATAGGATTTGGCTTTCGAGCCATCAATAAATTATGGTATGTCTAAATGTAAACCAACGGTTTGTTACTATAACCTAGTTTAATTGTAAAATTGATTTGAAGTTTGAATATATATTTTTTTTTTATTCAACTGGTTCGGTGAAAGGGTATATTAGTAAATTTACAAACACACTTTCTAAAAAAATTACCCTCCTTCGTCGTCATCGCCGCCAAATCTAAGAAACAAACAGTACAATTGTATCGAGGTTTATTTAGTGTATTACTGTATTAGTTTGTATCGGTCCATATCCGTTTTTTTCTCTTTAACTCCAATTGAACCACCGTTCCAAATATCTTTTTTTTTATTTTTTGGTAAAAGTTCCAAATATCAGTCCATATCGTTTCTATATTGGTAATGTATTGAAACCATAAATAATTTTATGTGTCGGCTTTGTATCTTATTGACATGACCAATTTTCACTGGCGATTTATTGTGTTATTCTACTTTAAACGGAATGTAATTAAGTTAATGTGGTGACAATTAAGCTTTGCTAAAAATAAGGGTGTCAATGGATTGGGTTGGGCTGAGTTATTTTAAACCCCAGTCTAACTCTAAAGATTATTAATTCAACCTAGGCCCGGCCCAACCCTAGTCGGGCTGGGTTTCCTCAGTTCAAGCCTAATTGTTGTCGTGCTCAGCCCAACTCAACCTAAACCTAATTTTGAGCTTAACTCAACCTAAGCCTGATTGACCATAATTATGTCAAGTTGGCCCTAATTGACTTTGATCAGGGTTGAGGTGACTCTGATTACCATGGCAGCTTCTATACATGTGCATGACAATGATATGATTTGTTTAGAGTATATATTTGGCAGCTTCTATATATGTGCATGACAATGATATGATTTGTTTAGAATATATATTTATGTACATATTTAAAGAGATATGTCTACCGTCTATCCTTAGTTTAAAATTAAAAATGAAAAAAAAAATTAAGAATTATGATTCTAATACATATTTTTCAAGTAGACATGTAAAATCATTATAATATTTTATCTTTATTTAAAAATATTAAAGACTATATAAAAAGAATAGAAAATTAATATTTCAAATTATTTGACCCATTGATGGATCATAATAAGAAAATCTTTCCAAGTAAATAGATTAAAGCTTTGTTTGGTTGTAAGGGCAAAAAAATCGCTTCATTTCCCTTCACATCTCTTCTCTTCCCATTTCTCTTGCAATCAAACACAACCTAAGGGAGAAAGTAGGGAGAAAGTGGAGAGATTAGCTACCACCACCACCATCACCACAACCACCGCCACCGCCACCGCCACTGCCACTGCCTCCGCCTCCACGACAACAACAGCCATCAACACTGGTAACAACACCAACATCAATATCATACTCCACCGCCATCACGTCTATGGCGTTTGTGGGATGTATCTGAAGAATTACCACAAGCAAATATTATCATAGAAATCATCGAGAGAGAGATGACCCTGAAGCAAAGCAAAAACAGGCCTCCTGAGATTTGCAAGATAGCAGCTTTGTCATTCAATGCAACAACAGATGCTCGGCATGCCGATCCCGATATCGATCGAGTTTACCATGCTTTTTTTTCTTCTTTCAAAGTACTAGTTTTTTCCTATTTTACCTTTATGAATAATCTATTCAAATCAATCAGGGATTGGGGATTGATCTCAACCGATACAAATTCGATTCAAGACCGATACTTGAAACCATGTACACGATTCAAAAAATGATGACGTCGGAATCGGATCAAAAACCAATTCCAAATCAATCTGGTGTGCCCATAATCGACTCCTCTTTATAAATCAGCTTTATAGGATCAGTGTTTGAAACTTGGTATCAGGATTTTAAACCAGGAATCGGCATGGATAGGATTGGTCCAGAACTCCGGATCAGACATGTTTGAGATCGATCAAAGGATTAATCAGAAAATTTTAAAAAAAATTGGAAGAAATTTTCTTGTCCGGAAGTGTGGCTCCTACGCCTGCTCCCTTGTGTCTTTCTCTCTACTCCTCCCTATAAAATGGCTTCATTGTTCCCCATAGATTGAACCAAAAGGACTGGTACTGATTGGGTCTTACGTAGGTGTAGGAGCCAAGCTCCCGGCTAGAGAACACATCCCCAAAAATTTTAGAAGTAAAAATAATAATAATAATAAAATTTAAAAATTAAAATCATATATTTAAAGGGTTTTGTTTGTTACATCCTCAATGAACGTTCTTTGTTATCGAAGAAGTTGAGAAAGAATGGCAAACCGATAATCAACTTGCCTAGATGGAATCTCTTACAGAGTTGTGGCAAGGGCTGGGGAGGGGGGAGTTGCAATGTGGCGGATGGGGTTGGTGCAAGGGTTGGGAAAGGGGAGTTGTGCGGGGAGGGAGAGAGTGCCAAGTGGGAGAGGGAGTACAATTACAAAAATGTTTTTGTGACTATGTTTGAATGCCAAGAAAATAAAAGAAAGAGAAATTTAATAAAAGATAAAAAATGGAAAATAAATATATTCAATCATCTATTGGCATATGTACAAATCCATCAGCTCCTTAATATATATATATATATATATATATCTGCAACTCCCATGAGTACATGACCCAACCAAAGGGCCATTATAAAAGGAGAATGGATCCTTTGCACATACATTCACCATTTAGTGACCTTGTCTACTCTTTAAGGGATTGTTGATTTTCACATTCTTTCCTCTCCTCTACAAGCTCTTCCGCAAATATATTAGAACATAAGACGTACAACTCCCTTTCGTTGAGAAAGTAGATTACATAACCTTTTCAGGGATATGATTTTCTCAATATAATAAAAATAGTGAGAAGACAAGAAGGTATGATTTTCACCCATTGCTAAAAGACCTGGAAAGGGAGCTAGAGGATCAAATCTATTGCAAAGGACAAGAAGTTATGGTTAGTTGTAGTTAACTAGTGGATGTGGATTCTTTTGCGTTGATGAATGGTATGCAACGTTTCCTCCTTATGTTTGTGATTCATGAATGATTAGGCAAAATTCAATTTACGATATATATATATATATATATATTAATTAGGAATTTACAATCTATCCATTGAATAATGACATAATGTCAGTCACTGTATGTAATATCTGTGGCTGTATGTTATTAGTTATGAGGACTACTTGAGAGGAGAGATTGAAATTTTGATAAAAAAAAAAACATTCATGAGTACCAACAACTTTCGTGTATCCTTGTTTAGACAATGACTGATTTAAATAACAACTTTATATGTGTATTTAGAATTTGACATCTTCGTGATGACTTTGATCTTATTCTCTAAAGTTTCTTATGCTTTACATTAATGAAAAAAAAAAAAAAAGCAAAAAAATTAGATTATAAATAAGTCGACACTTTGAAGATGTCAATAAGAAAATCCCTCTTCACTAAAGAGATTAAGAAAGAGGTGGAGAAGTTAACAGCCGCCGCCGCTGCCACCACCGCAGCCACCACCACCGCCACCACAGCCTCCGCCACCACCGCCGCCAAAACGTCTGCGGGGTGAATTTGAAGAATCACCACAAGCAAATACTACCATAGAAATCATGGAGAGAGACATGGCAATGAAGCAAAACCAGAACAAGCCTCCTGAAATGTGAAACATAGGGGAGCCTCCATTGTCAGCCAATGCAACAGCAATTGCCCGAGCCATAACTGTAATATATCAACCTCAACTGTATAAAGATTGAAGGGTGTACTGACCATCCTCACGTATGTATAGGAAATCAGTTGGAATTTTTTACAAGCTTCCTTCGTTGACATTTCTTTCAAAGGATTATCTAGTCTGAACTCTGAACCCGTCAAATGAGACGCCTCTCTCTCTCTCTCTCTCTCTCTCTCTCTCTCTCTCTCTCTCTGTCTGAAATGTGAAAAATAAAAATCAAACCGACCAATACAGATTGATATCGGATTTGTATCAGATTGAACTCTGAACCCTGCTCTCGTTTGAAGAAACTTCCCTGCAAAGAGTTGAAAATATGACCGTAAGTCAGCAGTAGTTTTCTTTAACTGTTTCTTGACACGCGGCTCTCAAGTTTCCAATTCGTACACGATTCAAGAAATGAAGATGTTAGAATCGGCATCCTGGTCCAATTCCGATCTGAACCCCCACTTTCTTGGATCTATCGGATGTTACCATCTTTCTTTTTTTATTAGAACGGATGTGGTTCAAAGTTCAAACTCTGACTGAACCCACCACCATGGATGAGGTTGAGGTTCAATCATTTGTCATTGATTAAGACTTTGATAATTCCTTGGTCATTGATTCAGAACGTAGTTGTGTACTTAGCTCAGAAACAAGAATTGAGCAAACCTCCTTATTAGAACTTGGGAAAATTACATCCCCTCTTCTATCGTTTGCTGAAATTATGTGTGGATCCAAGGGTTTGAGCGAATTACGCCTCCTCCTTTGAAGCATGAAACATTCTTACATTTGAGTCCAATCCGCTAGAGACCGTGAGTTTGAATCCGTTATATGGTGAGGTCTTTTTTTTATACCAAAAATACCCCTAGGACGAAGTGAAGTGATCGAAATACCCTTCACTTAAAATGAGTTTGAAAGGGAGAAATCCTCTCATTGTCTCTTTCATCCAAAAGCTTCTTCTTCAACTTAGTTCTTCTGCAACCTCATGCTTTATTCTTCAATCCTCAAACGTCACTCGTTCCACTCTATCAAGGCACCAAAGCTTCGATTGAAGCTACTATCAAACCGTTCGGGATCGTCTTCTTCCTCACCGATTTCATCATTATTAGAGCATAAGAGAAAGCAAAATTGCAAAATCTCTTTTTACAACTTCTCCGCTTTTCCTGTGATCAACTTTTAATTGTTGTTCGCTCTACAGTTTTGATGCTTTTCTTCGTTAGATTCAATCTTTTGCTGAAAGGTCTAGTTGATCCACCGCTTGATATTCCTTATGGATTTCTTACGATTGGACTTTTTAGGGTCAGCCTCTGGATCTTGTAAGGTTGAATCCATATTTAGGCTGCCTGTGTTCTAAGATATCCTTGATGATGATGGTGGTCTGGTGTCGCCTTGATTGCTTCAATTGGTCTTTGTTGGCTGGAAAGTCCAATGATGAGGGGATATCTGTGGATGGGTTTGATAACTCTGCATCTCTCGGTGTAAATCTACAAACAAGTGCCATAGATGTTAGATCTCTGTTTCGCAGAACCCAATTAATGGAATTTGTGCATTTGACCTTAAGTCGGAACCTTCAACTTGTCGATCGGAGACAGTACCTTCTCCAAAAATGGTTGTTGAGGTCGATTTGTAGAGGTGAGGTGCTCGGAGATAGGGAACCTTAATCGGAGACATGGAACCTTCTCCAACGGCTCTCTGTTTTGAGGGCAATACCCATTTTATTGGTTTTTTCCCCAAAGAATATAATGGGTATTTTTCCTAAAGGGTATAATGGTCGTCTTAGCAAAAGACTTAGATTAATAAAAAGGTATTTAAGTCTTTTCATGTTTGAACTTAACAGAATCCTCACAGCGTCAGCTTCAAGGGAGGGGAGCGTTATTTGCTCAAACCCTTGTTGGATCCATGCGTAATTTCGACAAACTATAGAGGAGGGAATGTAATTTTCCCTTAAAACTTTGATAATTCTTCTATTTCTTCCGATCCACCGTAGTACCATTTGATGGCTAACCGGCAATTATCTTGCCTTGGAATTATGGAAAAAGTCGGGGGCAGGGGATGGAAAGGGAGAGTTGCAGGCCAGGGGCGGTGTTGCAATATGAAGGATCAGGAGGGGTCAGCGGTAGAGAGAGAGAGAGAGACAGAGACAGAGAGAGGGAGAGAGAGGGGACGCTTTGGGGCTCACATCCCTTGGCAAAAGCGCCCAAGGGAAACACAAAAATTGGCCCAAAGGCACTAGGCCCACAACGTATTAAAAACACTAGGGCAAGTATCTTCCGTCTGCGAGAGGCCCACCGCCCACACACAGGGCACGCACCCCAGGCAGGGTGTCAATCGGTCAGGTCGGCCTTGGTTGGCCTTAGCAGGCCTCTTGTATTTTCACACCGTGCTTTGCCTATTTAAGGAATGAATCGTTTTCGATCAAGTTTAATCGTATTTTGAGCTTTAACATGTCTTTTATTAACCATGCCTTAAATGGACTCATGCAAGCACCATTAAAATCTTAACCGATGTTTAACTGTCTTAGATTTCAGAAAAATTTAATATAATTATTAAATTATCAATAATTTAAAAAAGACTTTACACTTTTAATTACATTCAATAATTGATAAGAATATCAATATTTACCTTATTCTACCCAAAAAAAATTCAAAATATACATATAAACGGTTGAGCTAAATGTGTTAGGTTGAGTTAGGCTTGTAATCAGCTTGGCTCGTCGAGCTTACACCACTCTGAGAACGACCAATTATATATGGGCTGGGCTTAAGCTTGGTATGTTTATTGATCAGACCAGTCTTAGTCGGGCTTTAACTGATCAGTCTTCGTCGAGCCTATTAGGCCATGTCTAAAATTGACACCCCTATGTCATTGCATACCCCGCCCTGTGTTTGGGCCGTAAGAGCCTCTCATGGACAAAAAACTTTGCCCCAAAAGGTTTTCACCGATGGATGAGTGACGGCAATTGGCATATCTTGGAAATGGTAAGTCCAGGATTCGGATCAGAATCAACTACAGCCAATCGCAACTTTGATCATTTTCAATTTGCCAATCTGTACTAAATTTCTAGGGTTAGGGCATATTCTGACCAATCCAAATGGAATATGACCCGATCAAGAATAGGAATTGATGAGGGTAAATCTCCCTGACCACAGCATGGCCAAGGAGCGTTCGAAATAATGCTGCACTGCCACCTTGGGCCCTCATCAGGCTGAGCTGCCACCTCGGCATCTCATTAGCCCGAGCTACCACCTCGGGCCCTCATCAGGTTGAGCTGCCACCTCGGCATCTCATTAGCCCAAGCTGCCACCTAGACCCTCATCAGCCCGAGTTGCCACCCTCGGCCCTCACCAGCCCGAGCTGCTATCTCGGCCCTCACCAGCACGAGCTACCACCTCAGCCCCCATCAACTCTAGCTACCACCTCAGCCTCTCCTTTGACTGAGCTACCACCTCGGCCTGGCATCATCAGGCAGGGCTCACAAAAACGTACTCTCATCCACTCCTACATTCAAGGAATGTAAACTCTGATCACAAGGACGGGACTCTATCCACTACAAGTCATCAGAGGCATCAACCCCTCCCATGGCTAGCACTTTCAAGATAAGAGGAGAATATTCCCCTAATATACCCTAGGATCTGAAATATTCCTAGCATCAGAGAGTCGTTCCTCTCCAGGACTCCACGCCCAGTAGGACTCTCTATGGACTTTCCCCTTTCTCCACTCCATTAGTAGCGTATAAATACCAAGGTAAGCCTCCATTGTGAGGATCGATCACTTCTTTTGACTGAAAATTCTCTTGAGTATCTGCAATAGAAATATCTGACTTAGGCATTGGAGAGTCCTTTATCGGGTCAGCCCGGCTCTCCTTGAGGAACTGCAAGGAGGATCGACTAGTCAGTTTTTACCCCATCAAGAATTATTTAAAAGTTAAAACTCTTTGTAAGTCGAAATAAACTAAAATTTTGTTATCGGAGTGTTAGGGATGAATCAAAACATTGAAAAGTAGCATATACATTTATATATATATATTGGGAATATCAGAAATAGTACTTGTACATACAAGGGAAATTGATTTCACTGCACAAAAGAATATTCAATTGGATATGAGATTTAAATTTGACACATGGGGAATTCAGGCATTCCCTATGTAATGATTTGCCAGATCACTTATTTTCAATTAATGTACTTAGTGATTCCAGCTATGAGATGGTATGTTTGAACAACCAAGTTTGATAATTTAAACACACTACACTAGATTAATTTATGATGTTTTTATGAGAATACGTATGATGAACAGATATGTTTAGTGCTCGTTTTCAGTGAGAGTTGAATGGTTATCATTCAACCCGGTATGACCCAATTTATGCGGTTGTGGGGTCAATATAGGCCCGCAGGACTAGTCAAGCCAAAGGCCTGGATACCCATCGTTAACAAAAAAATAAATAAATAAATAAAATATGATGAAGAGATATGTGCAAAGACTGAATCCTACCAATCAAAACCAATAATGGTGAAATAAAAAAACCCATTTCATGTGCAAATGTGTAGATGTATAGCTCCAAGCCTCCCATTAGAAATCTTTTATGCTTCTCATTGAAAGTTGATAGTTTCTTTAGAGCTAAACGTTGGGTTGCAAGAAAAATTAAAAGGAAGAAAGGTGAAATTTCTAAATTTCAGAAAAAATATTATATTTATTACTCAACATGCTTGTATAAATTATTTAAAATTTTTATTATATTTTATAATAATGCATTTTAGATGTAATTTTTTTATTTTATATTTCAAACCCAAGAGCTTTATGTGGGAATAAAGTGATTTTTTTTTTTGGAATTAATAATACAACTATGCGGGATAAGTCATGAGTGTTACAAAACTTTATTTCTTAGATTTGAAAATTCTACTTACTTTCTATTTAATTTCCCTTGCAATCAAATAGAGTTTAGGAAATTTTTGGTGCGTTTGAAAATTTGAGTTGGAACTAATTGGTTAGGGAAGACCTGAAAATGATTTGGTGAAGAAGAAGATTTATATTAGACAGTCCCCCAAAATACAAGGTTCAAGTAAAATGAATCAACAATTGAATTTGGCCTCAATCAATTTGGATTCCTAATGTTAGGATTAGCCTCAATTGATTACGATTCTTGGTATCTCTGTTGGCCCAAGTCAATTCATATTTCGGATGTTGGGGTTGGCCTCAATCCTAGAAATCCTTCTTAGATTGTTAGAGCAGAAAGAATTAGAGTTAAAACTACACTAATCTTTAAAATTAAATTATAGAAGTTAAGTTATCAACTAGATATAACCTCTGAAAGTTTAGTTATTAGGAATTTAAAAAATCTCAAGTAAACTCTCCAATAGTTCATAACAATAAAACCCATAAAAATTGAGATGGATCACCAAAAAAAACAATATAATCTTCCAAAAAATTCTTGTAAGACCGACCATCTTGTCCACTTAAGTATGAAAATCCCCTACCAACCATGGATTTAGTTCTCGGTATCGTTTTGGTATCGGTAGTCCTATCTGGATCAATATTATAGAGGATCGGTGTGTATCGGTTATTTTTGCCTCTTGCTTTTCAAAAAAAGTACTTTTTTTTTAATCCCTGAAATGATACGGATCACCGATTTAGATCTATCAGGAATTGAAGATCGGCCTCAGCTAATACAACCGATACAATACCGATACTTAAAACCATGCTAACAACACATTAACACCACTCATTTTAAAAGGTTACAAAGATTGAACGAAATGTTTTGAGAATTAGAATTGATTTCGCTGATTCAACTTAAAATTGATTGAGCCCGATCCGAATTCCTATCAATCCATATTGTGTTTTAAGGATTCAAATGAATTCCAATTTGGTTGTGAAGTTTGTCACCCAAAGATATTGTAATTTGTGGAGCGGTTGGTATTGGTTTCAAGAAGTAAAATGTTCTTCATAGTTAGCAGTGGATTTGACCACATATATTCTGAATCGTTGAAACCCTTCTCTCTTATTTTAATGGACACTGGCTGTCCCAATTCCAAAACAACATCCCAACTCCAAAACCTCATTCCGACTCATCCCCTGGTTTTCGTCAAGTTCAGAGATTTGTTTATCAAATCAAAGGTTGTGAGCATTGCTATCAATCAAAGAATTATCTGCAGATTCAAATTATGACTCTTTCATTAATTAAGAGATTTTTTGCAACTTAATTCAAAAGAGGAAGGTCTTCAAGAAGATAGAGCGGAGAACTCTCCCATTGATTCTCACCATAAACTAAGGGAAATAGAGCTTCAAAATGTGAATAAATAACAACTCTTTGAAATGGAAGAGTTAGTTGGTTCTGAAGCTAATAGTAAGGAAGATGTCTGTATAGAAATTGAGTTCCTAGTTGAAAAATACTTGTTTTTTTTTATATTCAAACCCAGAATCAAGAGGTTAAAAGGATGATTCTCCCTTGAGAATCTTTTGATCGTTTTAATGGATGATATTTTGTTAGATAGAGATTTTAAGAAACCGTCTCTCTGGTTATCTGGAAGGGAAGAAGTTGAAATAGTTATGAAGATTATCACTCCATCCTAAAAACTGGGAATAGGTTACAATATGGAATACTAATTGACGGTTTAGATTAATTCTTATTAAATGGACGATTTGTGTTAAAAGAAAGTGAAAATAAGATTGCAGTATGTACGTCTTGCCACCATTCTGCCTTCTTTGAGAGTCAACGTCTCATTTTCTTTTTGGAAAAGCAATCGAACAGTAGATTGGTTAGCTAATTTTGTATGTAAGTCTATAGTAGATTTGGTTTTCTAAGGTGATGCTTTTCTTCCAAGTGATCTTGGATAAATTGATTTATCAGTCTTAATGTAATAGTTATTTTATAGGTATTTTCTTTTAGGTTTTGAGAGCTGATTATGTCCCCTCATCCTTTTATTATCAGTTTTATTTTTTAATAAAACTCTAAGGACTTTCTCACCTTCAGGATAATATTTGAGATGAAAAAAAATTTCAATCAAGTCGGATGCCATGAAAGATTGGAAAGAGTACAAATGATGATAATTTATCCTTTTTTTTTTTAATTAATAATATTTTTTTTATCATGATTCAATAATTGATGTATGTTTCTATTTATTTTCTTCGTTTTTTTCTCTTTCCTAACACCCAAACTAATCATGGTGCTTTTTTTTTTTTTTAATTCTTTCGCAATTAGCGCAAGAATGACCTCATGCTGTACCGGAGGTGGATTGCTCATCACCCATGACCCACGACCAATCAACCGCTACTTTTTTTACGGTAACAGAATAAAGCAACTCTCTTTGCCGCACCTACTAACGTGTCAAAGATCACACGGTAGGCCAAAAACTCCTGCTCCACTTCCCTAATTGCCATTCCAATCCTACGGCCTCCAAGCACGGAGAAACAAATACGCACACGAAAACTCGTGGTCTACCTTAGTGAATAATCATCGAGCTTTCTTGTATCTTACGTCAACTGAACGCGTCACAAATGCGTGGGCCCCACGCGTCGTAACAGTGAAATGAAAAGAGACAGAGTCCCGTCCTCCGTCCTCCGTCCTCCGTCCTCCGCCTCCTTATAAATACCTAGTCCCCTTCTTGTATTTCTCTCATTCTCTCTCTCACCAACTTAAGGTTTTCGGCTTTCTTCAGATCTCCACATCTGAAGCTTCGATCTCTATCTCTCTCTCTCTCTCTCTCTCGATTCGAGTCTCGAGCAAAGATTTCCTTCTACTGCAAATCAGCAATGGCGCAGATCAGCACTTCCTCCATGGCTACCATGTTTTTCTACGTCTTAGCCATCTTCTCAGCGGCTGCAATGGTTTCCGCCCAGGAAGCTCCGGCGCCGTCGCCCTCGAGTGTAGCAGGAGCTGGAGTTGCGTTGCCAGTATCCGTTGCCATTCTAAGCTCGTCTCTCGTCTTGTCTTTCTTCGCTCTCTTCAAACATTAGATTATGAGACGGTCTATTATTTTCTCCTGCTGTGACCATGTTTCGTTTCTTGGTTTTTGGATGGAGTAGGAGTAGTTCTCTGGTTGCAGCAGAGAATAATTTATTTTTTCCCCCTTTGTGTTTTTAGGGGAAAGGTTTATTTATTGATTATTTATTTAGTAACCGATACATTGATCCATACACTTCCATAGATTGTTTCTGATATCAGATTCTTCAGTTGAGATTCATTTTATTACAATTTTTTTGGGTCTAAAATGTTTGGCATTGGCTTCGCATTATGATTATGTTTTCGTATTCTTCACTCTGTTTGTAATTTTAATAGAGAAATAGATTTAGAGTAGAACAGAGTAATGGAGCCTGGAGATGTTTCGATCAATGGATCTGGTTCGTAATCTCTCAACTATCATAATACGCGTGAGGATCCCAAGTCAATAAGACTTGATTCTTCTAGAAACCATACTCACAGGAGTTCACTCGGTCTTAGGATTATGGGTTATAAGCGATTGGGATGAATGAACAGAGAGACCAAATAAACCCTTTAAAATCTGAAATAGCTTAATGTGATTGGGCTTCCCTGGAGGGTAGAGCATAGGTGACCAAGATTTAGAAACCTAGAAGATTTTGAAGATGAAATAAAGAGAAAGAAACTCATTAATCACCGAGGTAATCCAGTTGAAATTGTTCAAGGGTGAGTGTCATAGCTACATCCTTCTAAGTGTGTTCTCTAGTGGAGGAGTGGGAAGACCCATCCATCCACTTTTGGTTTACAATTATGCTACCTTTCCAAGCAAAGAGGTGAATCTTCCAACATTTGTTCTCAGACGAAAGATCCAAGAAATGATAAAATTAAAATGAAAAGGTGAAAAAAAATAAAAGAAGAAGGTAGATTTTTTCTTCACAGAAGGACTAGTGATCAGTTTTGTTGAGGGAAATTATGGGAGACCTGAAAATTTTCAAATGAAATATTTCTCAAATGTTGGCATGGTTAGTTTTAAACGAAAGATTTTGTTTTCTTATTCTCCTAAAATAGAAAAACGATGAAAATATTTTTTGTTATGACTAACAAATCCAAATGCAACCTTATTGTTTATGCTGTTTTGCCGACATATGATAGCAGGAGCAGCTTAATTCTTTTTCTCCTTGGTGAAGAAACAGCTAGCCGTTGAGCCACTCATTGTGTGAGCTTTGGTAAAGATTTTTCTTTTTGGCTAGAAATGAGCTCACATGACCTGGCAAAAGCAGATTGAATCCATGGACTGTCCCGGTTTTTCATGAACGAAAACATCTAGGAAAGAATCTATTCGACGGGCAAGTAGATTTGCCATGTGATAAGTCAGATAGCATGATATGTGGGAATGGACAAATTTGATAATTGATACAGATGGACTACAGAGATTAATTACTCAGCAATTGACAGTATAAGAGAGTATTTTATTCTCTTTTATTTTGGCGAACTATTTTATTCTTTCATTGAAAATGTATGTAGATAGTGGATCAGGTCAGGCCTGAGCTGTTCAAGGGGGAAAAGATCTTCTTCGACACCAACAATCTTATGATGACTCATCCAAAGACTTAAATGAGGTGTTAAGATGCGTGTACAATTTCTCCTTCCAACCCTTGAATGATCATTAAAAGGGGGTTGGATTCGTCTAATAACCTCCTCATTCAAAGAAATGTTAAAAAAAATACACATTGCATGTGTTGATGTGCAGTATAGTTCTAATAGGAATTTTCTCATAATTCTGCATATATGTACACACATATACAAGTTTGTGTGGAGGACCTGAAAATGATTTCGAGGTGAAAATCTGTATGTTGGAGTGTTGGACAGTTCCTCATGAAACAAGGTTCGACTAATAAGTGGAAATGGTAATGGGAGTTGGCAAAAATTGATCGGAGTGGACCTAAACCCTAAAAACTCTTCTTGGATTGGCTGATTCGGATTTACAAGAATTAAGATCGGGCTAGGCCAATTTCAATTTGAAACAGTTGGTTCAAATGACGTGATTCCGATTTTTAAATCTGACCAAAAATTTTGATTTTGGGAATGAGAAATTTGGCATATTGGGCGGCGCCAATGTTGGATCCTTTGAGCCCCTCATTTTCCACCTTGAACCCTAGTTTTGAACCTATACTAATCTCCAAATTAAATTATAAGAAAAAGAATGCTACTCGGTTGCACCTAGATTAAGGGTGTTAATCAATTCAATTCCTAATTCGGACTCAAGGGGTACTAATGTAGGCAGTGGTGATGATGGGTGAATGGGCAGATGAGTGGTTTAGACAAAGGTTGGGATACCGAAACCCTAGAAAATTCCAACTGGGATTTAGTTATTGTAATCAACTTCATAGGAACTACTAGAGAGGAAAGATTGAAATATATATATATATATATATATCACTAGTATGAGTGAATGTCGTTTAGTTTTTTGAGAAAAGATTTGTCTAAATGGATACTCTTTAGGTGTATTTAGAATTCGACATATTGGTGATGCCCGATGCCCTTGGTCTTAGTCTCTATAGTTACTTGTGCTATTTACCAAATAAAAAGGTTTTCTAGAAGAAGTTTTAAAGCGATAATCATATTATCAAGATTCGTCATTATCATGCACAATTTTCAAATACATATGTGAATGATAAGATTGATCTCTTAAGACAAGGGAAAACATGGATGTTATACAAAAAAGTACGATATAAATAATTTGACAAACATAAGGATGCCAATAAGATCTACCAAAAAAAAAAAAAA
>NC_056565.1:6277271-6374983 GCF_013358625.1 Macadamia integrifolia
CCTCTTAAGCAAAAAGATTAAAAGAGAGGTGGAGAGATCAACAACCGCCACCGCCATTGCCACCACCACCACCGCCACCACAGCCACCGCTGCCTCCACCACCACCACCACCACCACCACAGCCACTGCGGCCACCACAGCCACTGCTACCTCCGACAAAGCCACTGCCACCTCCGACACAGCCACTGTCACCTCCGACACAGACACCGCTTACACCTCCACGGCGTCTACGGGGCTTATTCGAGGAATCACCACAAACAAATACTATCATAGAAATCATAGAGAGAGACAAAACAATCAAGCAAAACAAAAAGAGGCCTCCAGAAATGTGAAACATAGTAGCACCTCCATTGTCATCCAGCGCAACAGCAAATGCCCGAGCCATAACTGTAATAAATATTTCTGTGTTATCAACCTTAATTAATTGTGTAAAGATTTAAGGGTGTACAGACTACAGACCATCCACACATATGTAGGCCTTCAATTGAATTTCTTACAAGCTTCCTCCGTTGATTTGTCAAAAGGATTACTTAATCTATTTTTAATATTTGAATTTAGTTTTCTCAGGTTCGTTATAGGATCAGGGTGACATGTAATTTGGAATTTGTTTTGTCAGTCTGCTAATCAGAAAATGTGACGTGAGCGTTGATAATATAATTAAAGAGGATTGGGTAAATTTTGTGTAATTCCACTTACCATTTGAATGGGTTCATAATATAACTAAAGAGGATTATAGGATAGATTTGTGTAATTCCACTTACCTTTTGAATGGAAAAAATTTTGCTCTTACCCAGATTGCTGCCCCTTTGAATGGAAATTTTTTTACTGTTACCGGATTGCAGCCATTGTTGGCAGCCAAAGAAATAGAATAATTCACTTCCTCCTAAAATTCACAAATATCTTCTTAGGTTTTAATATTTTTTTAAATGTTTAAGATTCCATTCCACAGGTATTGCAAATCGGGATAGCAGCTAAATTTCGTTCCTTTTGAATTGAATGGGTTGCGTCTTGTTTTATATTAATAGTTTGAAAGGTTTGTTACAATTGGATAAAAATAAATGTTAAAAAATAATTATAAATTCAATGGTGAAGAATTTTAAGCCTTATTTTGACCTAGTTAACCCATCCACTACCAAGTCTTCTTCCCTAACTTCTATGGTCGAAAATAAAATTGATTATTATGATTGAAGCCAGGGATATGAGCAATCAAAGTTCAGTCAAGCCATAAGCATTCATACATACACACACTTCCATGGATTGTTTTATCAGTTCCATCATTTGATTGAATTTATTACAACTATTTGGGTCTAAATTGTTTGGCTCTGGCTTCGCATGATGAATATGGTTTTGTATTTCTTCATACTCTGTTTGCACCTTCAGTAGAAATAGAATTTAGTATAGAACGGTGTAATGGATCCTGGAGATGTTTCGATCGATGGAACTGATTCGTGTGGCCCCTTTTAATCTCTCAAATAACGTCTAGAGGATACAGACATGCAACCCTAGGGTGATCCACTCGGGTTACTACTAAAATCCCCATCCGAGTATGTAGTTGACATTGATAGAAAATAAATGCGAAATCAATTCATGGAGATCAATGAACATGCACGATACACACTACAAAGACAAGTTTTAGGCATACCTGAATTTATGGCTGAAGAATAATAACTCCTCACAATCTTCTCGTATGCTCCTTGTATAACAAATCAATGTTGGTCTGGTCTACCCTCTTTCCCTTTTGCTTTTGATCGTTAGCATCACTTAATGGGTCAGTGATAACTATATAGGGGTGAGGGTATGGACCAACCTTGCAATAAAACTAGGGTTTCCTCCCCATTAAGGAAACAATACCTTAGGTCTACACATAGTAATAAATATTTCATACCATTAAGGTGTGCTAATATAATCCAATATCTCCATAGAGATCACTTACCAATAATATTGGATTCTTTCTGCTTACTCTATCTTTAGTCAATACCACTAAACCGATTTTTAGAAACAAATCTTTGACTATGGTAACCCACCTTATACGAAATCTTACAGACCTGTCATATAATTGTTTAAGTTGTTTTGCCGACATCAAGCAGCTAGCCGTTGAGCGACCCATTGTGTGAGATTTGATCAAAGTTTTTTTTTTTTTTTTCCTAATGATTTGATAAAGTAGTTTCTGAGCTCACATGACTTGGCAAAAACAGATTGAATCCATTGGCCGTTCAAGTTTTTCATGAATGGACATCTAGGAAAGAATCTTATTAACGGGCACTTAGATTTGCCATGTGATATATGCGTTGTATCATGATTTTAGAGCACGGTATTGGAATGGGCATTGATCATTCCTAAAATCGTTTTGTTATTGGAATGATTTGTACTAAATTATTCGTATTAGACAGAAATATCATGTTTTCTCTGAAAAAATGATTTTTTTTTAATTATTGATTTATATCATTCAAATGATGCAGTATCAACCAGGTATCAAAACCGAACACCCGACAAATCAATGCAGATCACACATGATATGAATCATTCAATACTGATACTTAGAACCATGGATGATGCTGAAATTTTATAAATGACAAACTCCAAGAGAGGGTTTTAAGTATCTGGAATGATATGATTTGATATTTTGATACGATATGTGGGATTGAACAAATTTTATAATTGATAAAGATAGACTACCGTGATTAATTACTATGGATTGACAAAATAGCAGTTTTATATAATTCATTCTTTTATGTATATATATTATAAATAGAGATATAGGAACCAACCGATTCCTATCAATCAAAAGCAGTAACAAATGGTGCAGCAGGCCGGGCTGGGATGGGCCGTCTAAGGACCTACTCTTCCATCACAAATCTGCATACATAAATATCTATTATTTTTCAAATCAGCTGGTTTGATTCTGATTTAAATCCTGCCCAAAATACTTTTGGGGAGGTGATATTTAGTATTGGATCTATTGAGCCCCTCATTTTCCTCGTCAAATCATAGTTTTAAATTAGTACTAATCTCCTAATTAAATTATGGGGAAAAAAAGGTCGCTATTCAGTTGCCTTTTTTGACTATGGGCATAAAAATTTATGAAAAGATGATCTCACCCTTGTGGTTGAATGTCTATACATGCATTTCTACACTCCATGCATTGATGCAATGACCACGTAAGTTCGTTAAAAATTAGGTTATCAACAAAGACACCTTTTGATAACGTTTTTGCTGTTTCTGTGTTTAAAAACAATAGAAACGGTTTTTCACGTTTTTGGAAATAAAAACGGATTTCTTAGTGTTTAATAAAGCTATTTCTCGAAATCTTTTTTGCAGACATAATGCCACTAAAAAACCTAATAGTATCATTGGATACTCAAAAGGGAGAGAGAGTTCGGTTGTCTCTTTTTAGGTTTAAATAGTTAAGAAGAATTATCGAGCACAACTGCCATTTTTTTTCTCTTAAATTTGTTTCTAGAAACAACGAAACAAGTCGGACTTGTTTCGACAAAGTTGTTTCTAGAATTGTAAATTTTCATAAATTTTGATTTATGTTTCTAGAAATGGGTGAAACGGAACAACTTTATCAAAGGTTTTTTAGGTTTTTTCTCCGTTTCTGGGAACAAAAAAAACGCAGAAACAGCAAAATGGAACGTTGTCAATCAGTGCCAAAGTATAACAACTCATGTTAGGATTTTTATGTATACTTAACTGATACCGATTGATCCATTGGACCCAAACAATTATAGACTCACTCTGATTAGCAAACTCATAGCTCTTTCCATTGTGAGAGTAGAATAGAGTTTTAAGGATTCTATTATAAATAGAATATTGACGGTCCCTACAACTATTACTTTAATGCCTTATTGATTTTGGGAGCACGGCTTTCTCACAAGAGTAAGTGCACAGAAATAGAGGAAACCCTAGAGTAAGAGGCTGCAGAAGATCTCAGTCGTAGGACTCCACTTGTGTAATTCATAATTTTCATTTCATGGGAGTAATGTTTAACCACATGGAACAGAGGTTCATGATCTATGCTCATGGGGCTTTTAAATTTACACAAGTATTTCTCTATTCATATTTGTGGTTCATGTCATAGATGTCCCATTGATTATTATAGATATGGTAAATTTATATGGTTATGTATTTTAAGATGAAAATACTTTATTGTTCTTGGTTTAGGAACTACACCCATGATTAATCTTTTATGATTGGTTGATGATTCTTGTATTCTAAACACTATAGGGTTATTCATATATTTAAGATGGTAAATGATCCCGAATAACTCAAAATTGAATCAACGGCTAATCCAATCCAAATCCCAATGCCAAATTTAATAACTTTGGTTGAAGTTCAGCGTGTTTTTCAATTTTTTTTTTTTTGGTAAATGGGTGCTTTGCTGAAATAGCATGTGTACAATCAATAGCTTTTCTCATACATAGATCACGAAGCCATGGCATGGATACCAACCAATCTATGACACACACAAGAGACAGAACCTTCATAGCTAAGCTTCCGGCTAATCTGTCATACACATAAGAAACAAGGCCTTCTTAACTAGGGCATCTATTATAACCCTTGAAATGCAATTAAAAAAACCTATCTTAAGATTAAATTCCTCTATGGCGCAATAAGGCATTTGACACGTATCCAATGATCATAAATACTTATGCACGAAGTCCAAGATGACCGTACACAACTCAATGTGTTTCTGAACATTAAATGCATACTAGACACCCTCTTGTACCACAGAGGATCCAAGTCACCTATCTTATGTATTGATATTTTTTTATATATTGTTCTAGAAAAGGAAAAGATTATTCTCGTTTACCAAACATATACAGGTAGGAGAGAGAATCTATCTTCGCTTTCTCCTTGCGTTATTTCTTTTATTTCTTTGCTCTTTTTTGTTGAACTATCCCGCAATTAACGCAGGAGGCTAGGGGACGCGGATTCCTTGTTTCCCAGTATTCCATGACCCACGACAAACGGACGTTACTTCTTTTGACAGTAAGATGTCCTAACGTGTCAAAGATCAGACAGTAGGACAACAACTCATGCTCCCAATCTTGTGGTCTCCAATGACGGAAGAATACGGAACTCACAAGGCTGAGCCACACCTAATTACTCACACAATCAAACCCGTGTCTACCTTCGAGAAGATTCCACCAGTCCAGGTTGGAGTCGGAGCTTTTTCTATCTTACGCCAGCTAACGGTTCTAAAAAGCGTGGGGCCCTTCGAGCGAAGTCCCTTCCTCCCTCCCTCCCTCCCTTATAAATGGATCCCCAAACCCCTTGTTCTTTATCTCGCATTTTCTCACTCACATACGCAGAAACAAAGCTTACCTTACGCTAAAGTTTCAGCTGCTTCTACCACTTTCTTCAGATCTCAGCAACTGAAGCTGCTCTATCTCTCTACGGAGTAAATAGTTTCTTCGACTGCAACTCAGCAATGGCTCAGATCAGTACTTCCTCCGTGGCTACCATCCTTTTCTGCATCTTCGCCATCTTCTCTGCAGCAGCGATGGTTTCGGCCCAGGAGGCTCCGGCGCCGTCACCTTCGATCGAGACAGGAGCTGGGGTTGCGTTGCCAATGTCCGCTGCCATACTCACTTCGTCTATCGTCTTGTCTTTCTTCGCCCTCTTCAAGCATTAAATTATGACTCATCGTGTTTCGTTTCTTGGTTTTTGGATGGAGTTGATCTCTGGTAGCAGCAGAGGATCATCAAAACTTCCCCCACTTTGTTTTTTGTTTTTGGGGGCAGGGGTATTTTATTTATTGATTATTTATTTATTTATTTATTTATTTTCCATGTGTATCATTATATTGTAGCCGATACATTCATACACTTCCACGGACTTTTTTTTTTTTTTTTTTTCTGATCTCAGATTCATCAGTTCATTCTATTTATTACAATTATTTGGATCTCAAATGTTTGGCTTTGGCTTCGCCTGAAGAATAAGATTTCGTATTTTTCATATTCTGTTTGCACTTTTAGTAGAAATCGAATTACAGTAGAACAGAGTAATGGAGTTAGGAAATGTTTGTAACGATGGATCTGATTCGTATGGCCCTGTTTAATCTCTCAAATATCACAAAATACGGTTTGGGGTTTGAGTAATTTTGGCTGCCTCCCAAATCAGTATGCTTGATTATTGAAAGAACAGGTTTTGATTTATCTCTAATAATGTGAAGCTCTAGAAACCATACTCAGAAGTATTCACTTGGTCTCAAGGTTATGGGTTTTTAAAGCAATGAGATGAATGAACAGAGAGCACAATAACACCCTTTAAAATTTGGAATGGTTTAATGAGATTAGACTAATACCATTACCCTAAAGCAGAGGGTGAATCAAACCATGGTTTTAACAACCCCTCAAGAGAATACTCTAAAGAATAAGAGAAAGTAATTGGGGCGAGAATTGCTAAGTTCCCTGGTTAGGCCTTGGGCAATCAAGTCCCTATAATCCTTATTAGTCATTACAACCAATTAAAATCCTCCTAGGTTAAGTAATGATGAAATCTTCGTCTGAATATGATACGGAATAAGGTAGTTCCTGATTCACTTACTTTCTATTTTCTTGGTTGTGAACTCAGGTACTAGGCAGTCAAATTTCATCCTCAATCTTGCATTAATATCTCAAATTGGACCCCTATAAAAAAAAAAAATAACAATATTGTAGTGAGAGAATATTGAATATGATTTGTTCATACTTTGATTTTCATCAATAACAAAAATTTTTCTATGAGAGAAGATTCCCTAAAAACAGTGTGATTTCTACATTAGCATAAGAGCCAATTAGAATATCTATATAAGCATCGCAAAAGGTGTTTCAAAACCATGCTGTCCTTTACATTGCATTTTCTTTTTTAAAATTTTAATATAAATGGAATGAAGAAGTACCCTCGGCATGGATGAGAGAAATCCAACAGCGTTCCACTCGAGTAATACATGGATGAAAATCTTCTGTTTTTCTCATCCCTGTTTTTCCTTATTTTGCTACTTGTAGAACACGACACATGGATAATTTTAACATCTACGGTCAAGGTTGGGTGAGGATTATTACATCTGGTGCATTGGTCTTAAAATTGTCCACGTATCGTATTTTGAAGATAGCAAAACAAAGAAAAACAGAAATGAAAAAAACAAAGGATTTTTTTTTCCGTAATACCAAATTCCCCATCCGAGTAAGTAGGTCAGCTGACCTGTCACCTAATTGTTTACGCTGTTTTGGCCGACATATCGCACTAAGGCTGGCAGCTAGCCGTTGGGCCATTCATTGTGTGATCTGATAAAGGCTTAAAGCAGTTTTTTTATTTATTTAATTTTTTTTTTCAATGGGTTAAAGATTTGATAAAACACCCTTCTGAACTCCAAAAGCAGATTAAACCCATGGATCGTCCGATTTTCATGGACGGAAATCTAGGAAGGAATTTTTTTTTTGAACGGGACCGGATTTTTTTTTTTTTTGGGTAGAAAGGAGAACCTGATTTTTCATGCGATAAGTAAGATGATGAGAGAGAAATTTTCTGAATAGACAAATCCCATGGTAAGGTTTCAGGTATCAGATTGAGTTAGAGATGTAAGCGGATCAGATGTGATTGGATTTGGATATTTCATGATAACTTATACATACGAAAAGAATTTGGATCTTCGATTATTTATCTACTTTTTGACTTTTATAGCTTGAATTTTTCCTCATTCTAATGGATATGATTTGCTCTAAATCCATGCGTCTTGGTTGTCTGTCTGAGTTCTTTTTCTTCTCTAAAATGTGACAAATCTTTAAGAACCTTAAGATTATTAACTACTTAATTTTTTTTTATTAATTAGATATCTATTCGAATCCAATAATTATTTTTGAATAATTCAAATTAGGATTTGAGTACTCCTAAACGGATGTGAATCAAATTTTGATTTTTTTACTATCCGTTTAATCCCTAGATTGAATTGGCCAAATTGGTTAAAGTAGATCCTGATTCTAGTCAATCTGTCTCATTCTATCATTGTATGGAAATTTGGGTTAGGACATTAAAAGACTGATTACAGAGTCAATCTTGATGGATCCATGCTAATTCTGAAACAAAATCGGCCAAGGCTAGGACCGATTCAGATCTCAATTTCATGTTTTGAATTCCTACTCCAAGGTCCCCTACTCACATGTACATGTTACATCTTATTGTAAACTAAGTTAGTTAAGTTTAGCTTAAAATGATATGATATGATAAGATATGTGGAAATCGACCAATTTCATAATTGATACAGAAGGACTATAGATATTTATATAATTTATTTATTTCTATATTTTGGGAACCGAACGAATCCAATCAATCAAAGCCAACAAATGGTGGGCCAAGCCGGGCTGGGCTGGGCTGTCCAAAGGACTTGCTCGATCGAATAAGTGGGAAAGAAAGAAACACATTGCATGTGCTGATGTACAGATTATGATTATTAATTTATTTATTTTTCGTAATAGCTGTTATACAGATTACAGATGTGCCGTAATATGAAATTTTGTTTTCCCATTTCTCATTGGAAAATGAATTTCCCCATCAATATCCTATATATCTATATACATACAAATTTGTTACTTTCCTCGGGAACTTCTTGATGTGTTGGAAAATTGACTTGGGACAAACTGACTGGGCAAGAACTCAACTTGATTTTGAGAGGAGAAAATTGGTATGTTAAAGAATTTCCCATAAAACAAAGTTAAAAAATAGATGGGATTGGATTTAAACCCTAAAATCCATTCTTGGATGATTCAGATCCTCTTTAACTACTTGATCATCCAACCACCTTCTAATTATAATTGGGCATGCACTCCAACAATACCTGGAGATGTGTATCCAAACTTTTTGGGCCTTTGGATGGGTGGCGAGAGGCTCATTGACGCTAGAGAGGATCTTAATGCTTCTTGGATTAGTTGATTTTGATTGACAGGAATCAATATTGCGCTTGGCCTTTGATTAGTTGATTTTGATTGACGGGAATCAAGATTGTGCTCGGCCAATAGTAATACGATTCCGATTCTTTTAAACCTTGTTGCGAAAAAAAAAAAAAAAAGGATTTTAGGCTCTCAATCCTTGAACCCTAGTTATAATAGCTACAGTAATCTCCTAATTAAATTATGAAAGTTAGGGCCCGCTTGATTTTGTTTCTAAAAATGGTTTTTCCATTTTTCTATGCTCAGAAAAAAAAAAAAAAACCCTAGAAATCGTTTGATTTTCCTGTTTCGTTTCACTTGTTTTTGGAAACAAAAATGCAAATTTATGCTTATTTCTGTGTCTGAAAACAGGAATGGAGAAACAAATTAGACTTGTTTTTCTGTTTTTAGAAACAAGTGAGAGCGATAAAAATTGTGAAAAATCTAATACTTCACTCGACCTATCTAAACCCCCAATCGATTGTTGAAACTTCTTGCTATTAAAATGCGGCAATTCCAACCTTGTTGTGCTCACAATTTTGGATTACCTTCATCCTTTTGAAGATCATCTCCATGAAGCATACATGCAATTCTAATGTCATGCCTTAATTAGTGTCTTGAACTCCACCATACTGTTGAAAACACCTTTTTATATTTTCAAAAATCATTACCATTTCTACTGTTTTTAGACACAAAAATCGGAGAGGCAAAATCAAATGGCCCTTAGGTATCATCTAAGTTTAAAGCTTTCAAATTTGAATCCACCTTTTTTTTCTTTTTTCTCTTTTTTTTTTTTTCGGGAAGAGGGGACCAAAATCTATTTTCCACTTCTCCTTGCGTGCTTTTCTTCGCTTTTTTATTGAAATATTCCGCAATCAATGCAGGAGTGGGCTAGGGAACGCGGGATTCCATACTGCCCACGACCCGCGACCAACGGACATTACTTCTTTTGATCGTAAAAGGCTAGGCTTTTTTTTTTTTCTGATTGAGTCCGTAAAAGGCTCGGCAACGGTCTTATTCGGAACGTACTAACGTGTCGAAGATCAGACGGTAGGCCAACAACTCAACTTCCACGTGTCTAATAAACAGGTCAATCATACGGTATCCGAAGACGGAGGAACACGGAACTAGCAAGGCTGAGCCACACTTTATTAATCACAGCCTGGAAGTCAGGGCTTCCGGCTATCTTACGCCACCCAAACGGTTCACAAAATAATGGGCCCCACGCGCCGTTACAAAGAAAGGAAGACCGACAGTCCCGTCCTCTCCTCCTTATAAATACCCAAACCCCTTGTTCCATATTTCTCATTCTCTCACACACAGACAAAGCTTACCGAACGTTAAGGTCCAACCCTTCCTTTCTAACACTTTCTTCAGATCTCAGCAACTGAAGCTGCGATCTCTCTCTCTCTCCCTCTTGTCTTGAGTGTGTAAAGATTTCCTTCGAGTACAAATCAGCAATGGCACAGATCAGCACTTCTTCCATGGCTAACGTTCTTCTCTGCATCTTCGCCATCTTCTCTGCGGCTGCGATGGTCTCGGCCCAGGAGGCTCCGGCGCCGTCGCCTTCGAGTGTGACAGGAGCTGGGTTTGCATTGCCAGTGTCCGTTGCCATTCTTAGCTCGTCTCTCATCTTGTCTTTCTTCGCTCTCTTCAAGCATTAGATTATGATATGCTGCGTTTCCTTTTGGCTGCTGTGATCGTGTTTCATTCATTGGTTTTTGGATGGAGTAGATCTCCAGTAGCAGCAGAGAATAATTTATTTTTTTACCCACTTTGTTTTGGGGAGATTTATTTATTTGTTTTCCATGTATATCATACACACATACACTTCCATGGATTGTTTCTGATCTCAAATTCTTCAGTCGCTTCAATTTATTATTTGTTATTTGGATCAAAATTATTTGGCTTTGGATTTTCTTCGTTTGATGAATACGTTTTCGTACTTTTCATACTCTGTTTGCACTCTCAGTAGAAATAGAATTAAAAGTAGAACAGAGTAGTGGAACCTGGGGATGTTTCGACTTTCAATCAATGGATCTGATGTTTAATCTGTAAAGGGGTTTTGAGTAATTTAGGCTGCCTCCCGGAGACCCGAACTCCCGATGTTTCCCAGATTAATGTAATCTTGTAGAACAGATTTTATAATTTAGCCCCAATTCTGTGAATCTCTAGAAACCACCACACTCAAGAGCTTCACTGGGAAATGGCACCTGTGAATCAGTGAGTGACAGAGAGAACTATTAAAATCCATACCGTTGATATGGATCATAAGCGAATTGGAGGAAGAATGAACAGAGTGGACCTTTGAAAACTGGAATAGCTTACTGGGTTTGGACTTTGGATTCCCAGAGCAGAGGTGTGGCCAAGGTTTAAAATTAAAATCTGGCATCACAGTGGATTAGCCTCAAAAAAGGGGAAAATGGGCAAAAATCCAAAATGATTAACAGGAAAGAAAGCGAGAGAGAGAGAGAGGGTAAACTGCCATGGGTAGAGAGAGTTCAAATATAAAGGGCACCCCCAAATGGTTTAAAGCAGTTTTATTTTTATGAGGGTAAACTGCCATTAAACACTTTACCAAAAAAAAAAAAAACTGCCATTAACATAGGAACTGTATAAATGAAAAATCTTTTTTTTTTTTTTTAGGATAAAAAGTTAGATTACAAAATATTTTGAGACGTTAGGGGGGGGGTGTCAAACTGTCAATAAGAAAATGCCAAATATATTTTCAATAATATAAGAAATTATTTTAATTTTTTGGGCCAGCCTTATGCTTGGGTAACATCTCTAGCATGGAGAGATTACATTTTTTGGTATCTTCAACATGAGCCATTTATTTGCCAAATGCCAAGTTAAGTGGCACCTGATTTCACTAATAGTTAGGCTTCATCATACATTATTTTGATCTATGAAAACTTTGCAGATGTTAAATTACAAAAATGAGAAATAGTTAAAACACTAATATTTTAATGTTTTTTAATAGATGAAAATCCACATTGAGCCGTATAATTAAATTATGGCATCAAAGTTAACATTTAACTATTTTTTCCCAGAAAAACCTCCCCTATGTGCTACTACTATGTCTTTTTTTGCCATAATTTATATAATACGTTGAAGGGGATTAATAATTTTCACTTCTTTTAAATAAGAGTCAATGAGCTATTGAGAAAGTAACTTGATCTCATGAAATATTATTGAAAAAAAAAACCTTGATACTATGAAACAAATGGAATTAATATATATTTCAATTATACGAATTAAGCCATTAAATTTGACATATGCTTCATTTATGGTGTTCATTTCCTCATTTAATGGTTAAGATAATCTTCTTGACTCAAACAGAAAAAAAACTGTTTGATCGCCTACTTGATGGGATGTTAAAACTACCCTTTCACTCTTTAAAAAAAACAAAAAAAACTCATCACATGAAGTTTTTCCATTAATTTTGTTCTCTTAAAAAGATAAGTAAATAATTCAATGTGAGAGAGAGGCTATGTAGGTAGTTGAGACTTGAGGGAACCCTTCCCCCTTAAATAAATAATAAAGTGTCTCAAATTTTAATAAAAATTTAATGAAATTTATAAAATGGTCATAAGAGGATATGAGATATAATATGCATGTTATGGTCAGATATTTCCAAAGCTGGTCATTCTGATAAGTTTTTCAGAGTCATCGAAATATCTGTCATGTGATAAATTGGATAGGTGGACCTCAAGATCCTTGCCATGTTAATTTTTTAGTCCAAAATTTAGCACATTAATAATCTATAATATGTGTGATTAATTCTTTTTTGTTATAAAGCATGTACAATTAATTCAGCAATTGGTGAAAAACCACCATAGACAAGGTCGAAAAATTATATCCTATCTTAACAAGTTTATTTGAATAGCGCCGTGAAAACAAAGTTTTCTCTGTAATCTTAAATGATCTCTTTTAACTAATGGGAAAAGTTTTCTTTATTTGGGAAGAAAAGTTCGTCCAAAATCATATCATAGGTTGAAGATCTGTAACACCATTAACTATTCCCTAACTCCCATTTAAGTATATTTAGGGGTGTCGATCTTAAGCCCGCACAGGTAGGCCCGACCCAGCTCGACTCGCTTAAGGCCCGACTTAAATCGGCCGGTTTAATAAACGTATCGGGCTTAAGCTCGACCCGTTTATTAAATAGGCGTTTACGATGCAGAGTAGTAGCCCGTCGGGTGCTCGATCGGCCCGACTCACTTAGCTCGATCGACCCGACCCCCTTTAGAAAAATGTTTAAATTGTAAATACCTATTCTACCACTAATACTACAAAATATGAGTAATGCTTAAATTGTAAATACCTTTTCTAAAAATCTTATCTTCTTAAATTCTAAGAAAAATGATTAAATTGTAAAACCAATAGTTTAATCCGCTTAAAAAATGATTTTAGGGTAGGTCCATTTAAAGCCCATTTAGAATTAAATAGGCCCATAGCCCGTTTAAGGCCCGTTTAAGGCTCATTTAAAGCCCGATATCGATCGGCCTGATTACAAACCGTACATGCCCCCAAACTTAGGCCTGTTTAAGTAAACGGGTGTTCACGGTGCAAGGATTTCACACTGCTAGGCCCGATTAGGCTCGACCAAGACCGACCTGAGCCAACCGGTTGACACCCCTAATTTTGGGTAAAGAAATTCCTCTTTCATCGTAGCTTAAGAAAAAGAAAGACTTTCTTTTGTGCACTAGTTGAAATTTGGCCAGATAGATGGGAGTCAACTCCTTTGTTACCATTTACCATCCACCATGTGGCAGGTGATGAAGAAGCTAGTCCCCTTCATATATGCATATTATTAAACTGCCCTCGGGCTCACCCCAAGTAACAGCGTTTAGAATTGATAGCATTGATGTTCATTAATAGATTTTCATTTTCTTTTCTTAAACCGTTCACCAATAAATTTTGGAGAAACTAGAAAGTGACTGTTGATCCATCGTGGCCTCGTGGGTGGTGGCTTCTCTTTTCAATTTTTAATAAGAGCATTGCAGGTTGTGTAGTATATGCTAGTGTCTTTCTATCATGATAACCAATAGTATAATGTACAGATTCCTTCGACTATAGCTACCTTAGAAATCCTCTCCCAAAAGAAATTTATAGCGTAGAATGAAAAAAAGCAAGTCATGGCAGCATTAACTCAGCAAAAGCTTCAAGTTCACAAGAACTTTTGACTTCTCTCTTAGATATGATCATCATATGAATAAGCAATGCATTGGATCATTGTTTAATTTTGATCCCCATTGTTCAGTTCCTGTCTGGGGGTGGTTATTTGTATCTTTTTTTATTCATGTTGACAAATCATTTCTAACAAACAAGGTAAGGATGTAGGCCTAGGTGATCGACTAATAGGACTTAGGAGGCTTCTCAAGCCTTGCTCTAGTCTAAGAATAATCTCAATGAATATGGACGAGTTCTTTAGTGAAGATACTAAAATTTCATTTCACTTTGGATGAATTTAGTGATGTGACACTATGATTGGACTCTGGGTCATTGACTATTATGTTAACATATTGCATCATTCTGATTATTCCAAAGCTTTTCCACTTTCTAGAATGAATGATTATATTTTCTCATAATCTTATTGTTTTCTAGAATTAAGAACTCGGATATTTTTAATATCTTATTGTTATCTAGAATAAACAACTCTGGTCTTTGCAAAATCTTATTTGCTTTCCGGAATAAATGAACTCTGATCTTTCCGCAATCGTACAGTTTTCAATTTACAGTTTTCATGTTTAGATCATATCCAGAATATAGGTTGGGGATCGCTACTTGGCTAGTCAGCTATTGCACCAACATGGGAACCAATCAAGGGACATATACAAACATAAAACCGGGGGAGGGGGCAAGGTGGTCTTTTTCCACCCCCATGTCTAGGCATAGGGGTGCGCAGCCAAGGTAGAATCTTTTTGGATTCGGATCCTCTCCAACGACTTTTCCTCTGTGTCAAGTTGGAGGGATTTTAGAGCAATGTTCTTAAACTCGGGAATAGTCACGGCTGATATCGTTTAGATACCATTGAATCAGATTGTATCGTATTGGACAGATCTAACCTTGTTTTTTTAATTACGATTTTACCCTTGAATGATACAAGTGGAACGGGATAAAAAAGGCTAGGATTGGATGCGCAGTGATACTATAAATCAAGTTACTAATAATTGGGCACATAAGCCTTGTCTTTGTTGTTTTGACGCATTAACGTGCTTCATAGTTGCTTGGTTGAGTAAAGTGCAAAAACCACAAATCTACGACCACCCTAGGTAAGGCTTTCTTGTTGATCCCAATCCCATTTTGTTACCTCAGAGTATATAAGAAGAAAGTTCACTCAAAACCTTGCATAGGTCCACTCGAGAGCGGATCATCTGCTCGTACTAGCAGTTTAAATCATCTGCTTGTACGGTAAATAGGTGCCATGTGTCCAACCTCTTTACGGAGGTAACCTTCCGTTATTTTTGTTATTCAAATTTTTAAATTTTTTTTTATTTTCCCTATTTTTGAGGAATTTGAAATTATTCAATTTTATTAACCTTTTTTATCTCCTCTATTTGTGGGGAGTTTTAAATCGTGAATATCTTTCATCTCACTCTCTCTCTCTCTCTTATTAAGATTCTTGACCATCACTTTGTTGATCATGTGTGATTACATGTATCGTTGAAAACCATTACAAGCATGAGTATAGTCATCGAACTCATCAATCCATTTGAGTATAGGAGATTGATAGTTAATTCCCCTAATAAATCCGTTCTAATATTTTCTTCCTTCTTGATTTTATTGGATTTATTCTGCAACTTCAACTTTAAGTTTCTGGATATGCCTTTGCACATCCATCAAATATATATTTGTGGCTAGAAATAAGCGTACCTTTAATTCTTCTCTCAAATTTCTCATGCTTCATTGTAAATGATCTTCGCCCACAGAAACAGTGATCAGCAATCAAAGAAAATGAACAAAAACGATACTTCAGTTAGTAAAACATGTTTGAAATTGGAGAAAGAGAGAGAGAGAAAAGAGAGAGAGAGAGAGAGAGGACACTACATTTGAGATTTTTGGAGATAAAATTGAAATATATAATGAAAATCGGTAATAGTTTATCTTAAGGTATTGTTTTTCTAACATTCAATTCCAATCAAAGTGGGACAAATGAGGGGAGATGGGTTGATGAGTCCAATTACTGTAACATTGCTTATAATGATTTTCAGTCACACATGATTAACAAAGTGATGATTGGGATATATATAAAGAGATGTGGAAGATATCCACGATTTGAAACTCCCAACACAAATAGAGGAGATAAAGAAGGTTAATAAAATCTGAATAATTTCAAATTCCTTAAAAATAGGGAAAATAAAAAAGATTTAAAATTTTGAATAAAAAAATTAATGAAAGATTTCCTCCATAAGGAGGTTGGACACATGGCACCTATTTGCTGTACAAGCAGTTTGAATCATCCGCTCTCGGTCCACCCCAACCTTCAAGAAGAATCCACGAGTTTTCTGGAATCTTACGCCAGCTAAACGGTTCAAAAAACGTGGGCCCACGTGCCGTTACAAAGAAGGGAAAGGTGACAGAGGTCCCATAGGCTCCTGTCCTCGGATCAAAATCCTCTGTTTTTCTCATCCCTGTTTTTCCTTGTTTTGCTACCTGCAGAACACGACACATGGACAACTTTAAGATCAATGGTCAAGGTTGGGTGAGGATTATTACATCCGGTGTGTTGGCTTTAAAGTTGTCCACGTGTCGTGTTCTGCAGGTAGCAAAACAAGGAAAAACAGGGATGAGAAAAACAGAGGATTATTTTCCCCCGTCCTCAACCTCATAAATACCCAAACCTCTTCCATTTTTCGCACTCTCTCACACATACACAGAGACAAAGCTTAGCTTACGATAACTTTTAATCTCTCTCCCTTTCACCACTCTCATCAAATCTCAGCAACCGAAGCTGCGTTCTCTCTCTCTCAATCGAGCAAAGATTTCCTTCGACTGCAACTCAGCAATGGCTCATATCAGCACTTCCTCCATGGCTACCTTGCTCTTCTGCTTTGCCATCTTCTCTGCTGCTGCAATGGTTTCGGCCTAGGAGGCTTCGGCGCCATCGCCTTCGCTTCAGGTCGGACTGGGGCTGCCATTCTCATCTCGTCTCTCGTTTTGTCTTTCTTCGCTCTCTTCAAGCATTAGATCCTTGGAGCGACTGTTGGATTCCGAATCATCCTCCATTGGCGGCTCCTTTTCCAATACATCATTCAGCTCCAACTAAAGTTCTTCATCTCATTAACCCAGTGGGCCAAACTTGGCGTAGGGAACTCATCTTGCAGTGGTGGCCTCCGGATATAGCAACTGCAATCCTCTCCATAATCATTCCTATATTTCCTTCAGCTGATAAAATCGTGTGGTGTTTGAACTCTTCTGGCAAGTTTTCCGTTGCCTCGGCCTATCATCTTATTCTTAATGGTGGAAGGCAGACTTCTCAATCACCGTTCCCTTGGCACAAGATATGGAATCTTCCCACGGCTCCTAAAATCCAGCACTTGATCTGGAAAATCTCTCATAATGGTCTACCTCTCCCTGATCTCCTAATTCACAGAGGCTTTAACATCTCTCACTTGTGTCAATTGTGTAATTTAACGGACTAGAATCCGGATCATCTGTTTTTTCCTCTGCCCATTCTCCAGACAGGTGTGGCACTCTCTTAGCCCTCTTCTTGGACCAGCTCCCCTCTCCTCCATGGAGGATTGCATTCCATGATTATGTCTTAGAGGTGGCATTAACAGAGACAATCTTTGTCAATCAGCTTTATTCTGAAGTGTTTTATGGCAATTATGAGTTGCACATTAGGATTGGATTTTTCGTCGACAACGGTTCAATCCGTCCGCTATCCTACGCAAAGCTATTGCCAAGGCTCGATACTTCTTTCCTCCAACGACTCACACTTCCACCACCAACACTCTTTTGGTCTCTTGGCAGCCTCCTCCCCTGGATTACCTGAAAATTAATGTCTATGGAGCTAATAAAGGAAACCCGGGTCCTACAGCAATAGGCGGTATTTACAGAGACTCTAACGCTTCTGTGTGTGGAGGTTTTTCGCTGGGAATCGGAGTGGCTCATGCAGTGGTGGCAGAGGCGTTAGCTGTGCGTTTTGTACTTCTCTGGGCCTTGGATCAGAATTTCCAATCCTTAGTGGTGGGAAGTGATAACCTACTGATAGTCAATCTTCTTCAACGCCGGTCAAGGTCATGTCCTTGGTGTATCTTCAACATCATCAATGACTACCTTGCTATCTCTCAAAGGCTCCCTTCTGTAATCTTCTGCCATACCTTGATTGAGGGCAATGCCGTTGCTGATTTCCTAGATTCTTCTTCTGCAACCACTCAATCATCTCTGCTTTTGTCTTCTTTCCCACCCCTGCTATTTCTTCCTTCCTGTTTGCAGATTGTACTGGTTCGGTATTTTGCCGTCATTAATAAAGTTTTATTACTTAAAAAAAAAAAAAGCATTAGATCCTGAGATACTGTATTCCTTTTCGCTTCTGTGATTGTTTTACGTTTCTTTGTTTTTGGATGGAATAGATCTTTGATATCAGCGGTGAATAAGAAATTTCTTTCCCAATCCCGTTTTGGGGTGATTTATTTATTTATTTTCCATCTATATCACTATATATTGTAAGTGGATTCATTCATACACTTCCATGGATTGTTTCTGATCTCAGATTAATCAGTTACTTCTATTTATTATTATTTTGGATTCAAACTAATAGTTAGGCTCCATCATACATGCTAAGTTTCGCTTATTTAAATGGTTTTTGATAATTTAAGATAAATGGTGAGCCATATGATTGAATTAAACTTCAAATTAACTATGAAGCCAAATTAATGATGTCCATAGAGTCTTACATTAGACAGACTAGCCTCTCTTGACAAGGGTATTGGTGGAACCATTAACAATTCTTGTAACATAAGTAAAATGACATTCAATAGGTGAAGAACAAATACACCTAATGTCCTCTATAATTGAGTAGATTTCAAGGGGAGTGTTATCCTTCTTTGAGTGATTGGACCTCCATACTATGAGACTCTCCATAATGAAGAGGAAAAAAAAAAAAAACCCCTTCGAAAAAAGCACAGTAGATACTAGCTCTTATTACCTTAGTTTCACCTATAAGATACCATATCCGTTTCTCATAATCTATATAATAAGTTGAGGGTGTAAAAAATTTGTGCTTCTCACTAGGGGGCATTAAGAAAGTAACTTTTTTTTTTCTTTTGGTAAAGATTAAGAACGTAGGCGTTATGAAACAAATTGAGTTAATATGTATTTGGAAAATTTATCGTGCCACCTCCTAGAGAATGCCACAATTATAAGACTACTCCATCTATTTGATCAATTATACTCAGACCCCTCTACCGTTAGTTACCGTTATGTGTCAAGTTAAAATGGCCACTATACCCTTATCATTAAAAAAACTCATGTTTTAGCCATTGTACCTATTTTTTTATGCAAACCAAACCTATGTATTATGTTGATAAAAACATAGAATTCACACTGATCCAACACTCTTTTGCATAACCCTTCAAAATCTTTAAGAATGCCCATGACCCTTCAAGCTGAGTTGGATGACGGTACAGAGTTCCATGGCCTTCTCATCCTTGTGACTGGGTATGCATCATCTAGATATTTATGAAATTGAGTATGCATCATCAGAAACCCACCTCCATTTTTACTCTGCAAGGGAGTGATGGGTTGAATCGATTTCAATTTCTTTAGGAATCTTCATATCCCCTCTATTTCTTATTCTTCTCCTTTTTCTTGTAATTGTCAAGGGTCGAATCTATTAGTCTCAGGATAAAGTTGAATCGAAAAAGGGTAGATTCGTAGAGAAAGGAAATGGATTTTGTCGATGAGAAAGATTCAGATTAGTGGAAGAAGGTTAGAGAGAATTCTCTCTGGCTTTCTCAGTTCATACGGCTAAACCTAGTTATTATTTGGTTACAGCAGGGAGGATTCCGAGACCAACCCTTTATGATCTCAAGCTTGATTACGCTGTGTTTTTCTTTATAAGTTTTTTTTTTTTTTTTGGTGTTCAGTTGCTCTGTTTATTTGTGTTATTGCTGAAGTGGTAGTTTCCGAAACTGGAGATTTCATTTAGTTTTGGGGTTCTGAAACTAGGTACGCAAATGAAAAATTGGAAATTTTTTTTGTTTGGATATTTCTGAAACTGAGTATTATTTTTGGTACTTCGTATTTAATAAGAGAATTTTGGTATTTAAAATAAAATATAGTTGTTTTTTTGGTAAAGAAATAAAATATAGTTGTTGACGGAAGGGGTTTGAGTATAATTTGATGAAATAGAGGGGGTGGTTTTACAATTGTGGCATTCTCCAGACAGTGGTGCAGTAAATTTTCCTATATATTTTAAATACATGATGTGCTATATGATTGAATGTTCTAAATTTGACATATAACTCATTCATGATGTCTCTTCCCTCATTTTAACGGTTGAAATCATTCACCGGCATTGAAAAGAAAAACTATTTGATTGCCCATTGAGGTGATGTTGGACCTACCTTTCTTGACATGTTGTAGGTATGAGGTCCTATTCGTTAGGGCGGAAAGTGGGGTTAGGAAGTTAAGATTATAAAACAAAATAATCTAAATACCTAATGGGGAAAGTTTTCCTTCATCTGTGGAGAAAAAATTTCTCCTAAAATCATGGTTAAGGAAAAACTTGGTTCCCATCTAATCTTAAAAAAAAAAGTAATAATAATAATAAATAAATAGAAAGAAAGAAAAAGAAAGTTGCATGATAGTGTGGTCCCTACGCCTAGACATAAGGGTGTCCAAAATTACTGCCCAATCCCTAGTGAAAAAAATAATTTTTTATAACTTGTTTGGTAAACAAGTTCTGCAGCTAAGGCAGCAAGAGATTGAATCTTCTTCTTAGGCTTTTTCTCTTTTCTTTTAATACTAAGTCATATTAAGCAATTGAGATTTGAGAATAGAATTTGATAAATTGATAAAATGTGAAATGGAAGGATATTCGACCATCACTATTAATGCCATTAATGTTCATTAATAACTTTTTATCTATTTTTAAAACCATTCACCAATAAATTTTGTAAAGAACCAACAATCCATAACATCATATGCCTACATCAATCTCTCTCTATTAAAAATAAAAAATAAAAAGGAAACGTTTTTCTTCAATATTTCCACCAACTTAAATCTTTTGACCGTAAAAAGGGCAAGCAACGCTTCTCTTTTTTTTTATATGTTTTTTTGATAACAACCAGCAACGCTTCTTTGCTAAACCGACTACAGTGTCAAATTACAACCGCTCATCCTGAAAGTGTCTAATTTTCATACCAATCCTGCGGTCTCCAAGGACGGAGCAACACGGAACTCGCACAGCTGAGCCACACGCCCACAGCTCAGGGCTTCCAGCTATCTTACGCCAGCCCAACGGTTCAAAAAAAGCGTGGGTTCCACGCAACGTTACAAAAATGGGGAAAGGCGACTGTCCCTTCCTCGGTTCCTCACTTCTTCCTCGCTATAAATACCTAAACCCCTTCTTCCGTTTCACATTCACAGAGACAAAGCATAGCTTACGTTAACTTTTAAGCTGCCTTTATACCATTTTCTCTCAACTACTGAAGTTGTATTCTCTCTCTCTCTCTCGACCAAGCAAAGACTTCCTTCGACTGCAACTCAGCAATGGCCCAGATCAGCGCTTCCTCCATGGCTACCGTGCTTTTCTGCATCTTCTTCTCCGCTGCTGCAACGGTTTCTGCCCAGGAGGCTCCTGCGCCCTCACCTTCTATTGAGACAGGAGCTGGGTTTGCATTGCCAATGTCCGCTGCCATTCTCATCTCGTCTCTCATATTGTCTTTCTTCGCTCTGTTCAAGCATTAGATTATGATAAGCTGCGTTCCCTTTTGGTTGCTGTGATCTTTTGTTTTGGAGCAGATCTCTGGTAGCAGCAGAGGATAATAAAAATTTCCCCACTTTGTTTTGGGGGTAGATTTATTTATTGGTTATTTATTTATTTTCCATGTATATCACTGTATTGTAACCGATACATACATACATACATAGACTTCCATGGATTGTTTCTGATCTCACATATTAATCAGTTACTTCTATTTGTTGATATTTTGGATCTAAAATGTTTGGTTATTGGCCTCGCATGATCAAGACATCTCCATAATTTTCATACTCTGTTTTCACTTTCAGTAGAAATAGAATTAGATCAGAACAGAGTAGGGGAGCCTGTAGATGTTTCGACTTTCGATCGAATGAATCTGATTCGTATGGCCCATTTTATTCTCTCAAAGGGTTTGAGTAATATATAGACTGCGTCCTAGATTCCCAAAGCTTCCCAAATCAATATGATTATCTGAGAACATATTTTGATTTAGTCCTATTTCTGTGAAACGCTGGAGTTCATTTGGTCTTAGGATGCCAAATTCCAGAAGCAATACATGAACGACGCCTAACTCTGGGGAAATGGGAAACCTGGGAGTTTGAATTGGTGGCTGGGAGCACCATTGATAAGAGAAGGGAATGGGACGAAGAATGGGACAAAAGAGCAAATAATTCGATCTTCTTCATATTAGGGGGCAGCAGCGCCTGCGGCCAATGGCAAGCATGTCTGCATGTGTAGCATGGCACTGGTACCCGTTACCGTGCCGGTCTCTTCCTTCATTTTAATGGTTTTTTTCTGTGAATGGATCAGGTTCACGGATAAGAATATTCTCGTACACTCGTAATTATGGATATAGAATCTATTAGATGAAGAGAGAAAATTGATTCTATATCCACAAATCAGATCTGATCTCATACATGTGCCAGATTTTTATTTTTTTTTAGGGACGTGTACAATTCCTTCAAACAAAAGTGAATTCTGACCATCTGTCATACACAAGGAGGGCCTTTTTTTATTTGTAAGCATTTTAACGGTTTGAGATCCTACACTTGCCTTGAAAAGGAAAACTATATGATCACCCATTTAAGGGGGATGTTAGACCTACGGTAATTTTCACGACGTATATGCAGTGGTACAAGGTCCTTTATCATCAGGGCTGAAGGTGGAGTTAGAAAGTTGACATTTATATAACAAATGAGCTACCTTACGTAACCTTATGCTGGGTGAACTTTATTTTTACCTCGTGTCCCATTGTGATATACGGGTTGGGGTGAAACAAGGCTAGGTTAGGTTTGGTTCAAATATGGTCCAATCTTGTCGGGCTCATGCTAATTTACATCTGTATCCATTTGAGGGTATTCATATTCAGCTAGGAGTATCCATATTCGAATTCGGCTAATGATCTTGATAGTTCTTGAATATTCGATAGGTTCTGGAGAATAAGGAAAAGAGCTAAGACAACTAAGAGTCATGGATTTTTATTATTTTTTTTGCTAACGACGGGTATCCAGGCCTTCGGCCTGACTAGTCCCGCAGGCCTATACTGACCCCACAACCGCATAAATCGGATCATACCGAGGTTGAATTAGAACCATTCAACTTTTACTGAAAGCAGTGAAGAGCACTAAACACCCCCAATGTGGGTGGCCCAAGGTGTGCCTAGTGGGAGTTGAACACGGTCTAAAAGTCATGGATTGAGAGCAAATTGTATCGATCGAAAAGAGGAAAGTCCATTGTACACAAAGAAGGAAAGTAAATAGTCAAAAAATCCGTATTCGATTTGCATCCATATTCGTTTAAGGGTATGTATCTATATCCGATCAAAGGATATCCAAATCCAATCAATATTTGATCCATAACCGATCTGTTTTCATCTCTACCAGATAGATGGGAGTCAAGTCCTCTCTTACCAACCACCATATAGCAGGTGAAGCTTCATCGCCCTTCAATATATGCATTATACAACTGTCCTAGGCCTCAGTCCAAGTTGCTGTAGATAAGGCTCAGTCCAAGACATGGCGTTTAGAATTGATAGAATGTTAAATGGATATTTGACCGTCACTTATCACTATTAATGGTATTAATGTTCAATTAATAGCTTTTCAATATTTTTAAACCACTCACCAATAAATTTTGATGAAACTAGAAAGTGATTGTGGAACTGTCTGGGGTGGTGGCTTCTCCTCATTTTAATCTTTGAACAAAAAAATAGTGAAAAAAAAATAATGGTATTAGGAGAACTAGCAAACTACAACATCATACGCGTATATCAATTGTATTTTCATAAAAATAAAAAACATATATCAATCTTTCGACCAACTTTATTTTTTCACACACTCTCTCTAAAAGTTTATCAAGTTTCTTTCTCTCTCCTCAATGTGGTTAGGTAGGCTTGTATAATTCGTCCGTATCAGCATATGCTCTTTTTTTCTTTTCTTTTGTTGGACTTACACAAAGAAATGTAAAGATTTTTTTTTCTTGGATCTATAATCTTCTTGTCTTTGCATCTACCCCTTCACTCTTGGTCCTTCAGTTCTAGGAATTTTTTTTTTTCTATTTTATTTTCTTCTCCTTTCTAAGCTTTGTAAATGAATGATTCTTTATATCTTTTAAAGGAGAGAGATCTCTACGCTATCCATTTATATTGGCATATTATATGCCAAGCAAATAAAAAAAAAATATTTAAGAGAGAGAGAGAGAGCATACAGTGACATCGTATGTTTCATTTTCTCATCCTTGTAACTTCAAAACCAAAAACAGGAGAGAACTGATTTCTTAAACATGCATGGGCACACGGACATTGCTTGTAGCATATACTCCATTTTTCATCTTTGTAACTTTGAAAAATAAAAAAAGCAAAAGACTATTTGAAAAAAAAAAAGCACACACATACACAAATACACACGTGCACGTGCACAGTGCACAGACACACAAAATTTAATTTCCATAGAAGTTGTAATTTTTTAAGTATGATAATAATGACAAAGAATTATAGCATATATAAAATGAAAAAAAGCAGGTTATCGCAGCATGAAACTCAGCAAAACCTTAAGTTCCATAGAATGTGGGTTTAAAAAAAAAACGTAGAGCTTGGAAAATAGGAGGTCAAATTAATTCATATTTATGTGCTTGGAACTTATTTAATTATGTTCAATATGATACGTTGTTGTGGCCTTGGTTTTCCATATTTGTATTTCTTTATTTATGTTGACAAATCACTTCTAACAAACAAGCCAAGGATGGATCCCTACGTTTTTCTTTTTTTTTTGTAAGAGATGCCTAAGGGATTAACTAACAGAAGGCCACTCAAGTCTTCCTCTAAATTAATATTAATCTCAATTAATATGGTCAAGCTAAAAGAGAAAATATTAAGATTTAATATATCAATTTCTTAATTGATAGGCTCCCGGTGCAATTAAGATGATGTGCTCCCAACCCATCTCAATCTATATAAAGGTTGGAATGATCAAACTTGTAGTAGTCCTCATGGAAAAATTAGCCAATCGCTTCTTCAAATGATATGCTTTCTAGTTCTGCTTCATTACTTTGTCATACTTTTAGAAACCGACCATGCACCAAACAAAGAAAGGGACTGTTTCTATTTTTGATAAATAAATTTGAGAACATATATAAGATAGTTGCTTAAGTCATGCTCTAAATTAAAATTAATCTCAATTAATATGTTCGAGTTGTATAGGGAAGATATTAAGATTTCATTTATCAATTTGGATTTTGCTTTCCCTCACTTATAATGGTGATGTGATATTATGATTAGACTTTAGATTCATTATTCTCCCTTTACCAAATTGATAGGAGGCTGCTCAAGTACTGTTCTAAATTAAAATTCAAATTTTACCAAAAAATAACATAACAAAGGTCTGTTAGTTATCCAACAAAACAAGACACCCATTACCCTCTTAAAACAACAAGACATGATGTGGTGGAAATAAATTTAAAGGTTAATTGGGTAAAATCACACTAGTTGTCCAATTTTAAAAAAAAACAAAAAAAACAAAAAAACAAAAATCCATTGAAATTTAGTAATAAAGGATTAAATGGTAATTGAACACAACCCATCTTTCCCAAAATCATCGCCAACGGCTTTTGTCTCCGGCAGTTGTCGAAGATCTTGGAAATAACATCTCCTTCATCTCTCTCTCTCTCTCTCTCTCTCTCTCTCTCTCTCTATCCTATTTTGCCGGTTTTATATTTCGTCCCTGTGGTGCTTGAAAATCTGAACTACATTTATTTCCAGGGTCTTGTAAGTACGTCTCTCTCCCATTCTCTCTCTCTCTCTCGATTTTCAAACTTCTCACTGAATATTCCCTCTCCTTTCTCTCTCTCTCTCTCTCTCTCTCTCTCTCTCTCTCTCTCTATGATTGATGGCTGTTTGTCCTAGTAGAAAAGTTAATTGCAATGTTATTTAGACGGTGTTCAAGTTAAATTTTACCTTGTGGTTCTTTGAAGGTTCTTTGATTGACATCAATAAATTTAAGGGTAATTTACAACGTCACCCCCTGGAGAATACCAGTATTATAGGAACACCCCCTCTATTTCACCAAATTAAACTCAGGCCCCCTACCGTCAGTTACTGTTAAATCAAGAGTTAAAATGACCGTTCTACCCTCCCTATTCACTAAAACCTCATGTTGTAAGCTGATGGCGGATCGGGGAGATGGCGACGGCGAAAGTGATGACGACAGCGACGACGAAAGCGACGACGACAGCGACGGCGAAAGCGACGACGATAGCGACGGCGACTGCAGAGATTCCTTCTCCTTCTTCACTCCCACTGACTCGTCTCTCTACTATCTGGATCTGGCATCACGGGGAAGGTTTGTGGCAGGCCACCGCCTTTCTCATTGCCAAAGGGTCTCGGTTGTGCCGCTGTCGGTGTTGATGATATCCCTACAAATGCGTCAGACAACTTGCCGTCGCTGGGGCTAAGATCCTGGATACAGCTATTAGCATCGTCTTCTTCATCTTCAACGATGGTGAGGATAGAGGAACCCTGAGAGCTGATGGAGCTGATGGATAGAGCATCTTTGAGCCTCGGTGGTCAAATCGTCTTCAGCAGCCCTTTATCCTTGGTTGCTTCCATCCTCCTCGTAACCCTAACCTTTACCCTGTCGGTTGCTTCCATCCTCCTCGTGCCGTTGTCGGTGTTGATTTAGATCCCAAAATCGTGTTCAGCTTACTCCTCTTTTCTTGGGTTAGGGTTTCAATTGGAGAGTGATCTGGTCTGGTTTATCAAATCCATCGGTGGTCGAGACTTGAAGCCGGACATAACCTACCGTCTCTTGCATCTCCTCATCTGATCTCTCCCTTTCTTGCTCTCAATAGTTTGCAAACCCTCTCTTCCTTCTACATCATCTCTGCATCAACCTTCGGACCCGCCACCGCCCACCCATTAGTGATGATCAGTATGCATATGCACAAATAAATGGCATAAAACAAAAAAGAAACTTGGGTTCGAAGGAGCAAATGTTCACCTAGGATTTGAAGCTATAGCAACTATGGAATCAATTCTAGGGCTTCTGACTTGGGCAGTAATTTTTCTGCAACTCACATTTCCTAAGTTCGATTGAGATGCATCCGTCAAATACCGTTGCCACTGCCGCTGCTTTGAATAACCGCCGGTGGTCTAATAACTACGTTTTGGAAATAGCAACTTATTGTAAGGGTATTTTTGGTACTTCGTATTTCATAAGGGCATTTTGGTACTTAAAATAAAATATAATTACTGATATAAGCAAATAAGGTATATTCCTTAACTGTGACTGACGGTAGGGGGTCTGAATCTAATTTGGTGAAATAGAGGGGGTGTTCTTATAATTTTGGCATTCTCCAGGGGGTGGCATTGTAAATTACCCTTTTAAAAATGAACGAATTAATTGCTAAAAAAAATACAATATTGATAAAAGATGCAGATATGTATTTTAGATCTTTGTTTTATGTGATTCCCTTTTATCTCTCTTCATTTTGACTCCATGGGAAAGACAAACCCAACAAACAACTAATCGTTGAGAAGAAAATGTTCTCTGATTGTTCCAGTCGGGGAAATCGGAAGGGTGATCAGAGAAGGGGATGTTGGGGATAAATATGTAATATTCATCCTTGATTGAGTGAAGGCTACTGGTTTGGTTAGTTTTGTAAACCCATACCTGATTTGGTATATTTTTATATACTAAAACATATGTTAGGGTAGTTTTTTAAAGAAAACCCTAAAGTGGGAATCATATAATTTTCTCCAGGAAAAAAGACATGTCCTCCCATTCAATCTATCTTCAAGATTCCTTTGTTTTTCTCAACAGTGTTTAGGTGTTGAAAACCATAGTCGCTTATTGACACTTTTTTCCACTTTCTATTTGTTACACTTTTGACAACCCACACGTAAAATCTCTCTCTCTCTCTCTCTCTCTCTCCTATCGACATACACAGACGTATTTACGTATTTTATGTAGACATATTTACATTATTTTTATGAACTTGTTCCTCTTGACTCTTGGTTCTTTAGGATATTTAAGTTGGGCCCTCTCTTTAGAAACAAAACTTGACTTCTGTCTAGGTTGCAGTCAGGTAACTGTAATCCCTGGTACCAATCAGAAGAATAGAATATAACGGGTAGGGATGAAAAAATTCACCTTAGGTGGATGCCTTCAAATTTACTCCTGAGATTCTATTTCCTTGACTGTTTCTATGTGATTGCAGGGATTCGTACAGTAGCGAAAAATTTTTCCCTCTTTTGGGCCTAGAATATTTCAAATTGGCTTTCTTGTTAAACCAAATTTCAAAGTGGGGACACACCATGGCAAGGGGGTGATTTCACTGAAAAGGGGAAAGGTGGAGAGAGACATGGCTGAACAACTCAACACAGCGACACATGTCTAGCATTTCTCTATTGTCAGCGCCCTCTCTCTCTCTCTCTCTCTGTGAGTGGGATCCGACCCCAATCCTTGCAACACTTGGTTTTACAAATCCAACAGAAGAAGAACCCTTATAGGGATGAGGTAAATAAGGTGTGGGGGTTTCGGTCAAGATAGACAATGGAGGGGTTGGATTTCATAGAATCCACGTGTTGCATAGACAGAGGTCTATCGACATTATCTGGGCGATGTCCTCTATGGAAAGTGGCTGGATCTCTTCGAGTGGCTCTATTAATTTGGCATGGAAAACTGTTGGGATCCAGCTTCTTTCCTTCGTGGTGATTGTCCAGGTCAATCTATAGTTATTCGAGCGATCGCCATGTGTCTAGGCAACAATCCAATGGCATCTAATAAGGCACAAAAAACGAATTGTTGACAGAGGAGTGGAGAACGAGACATTGGTCAATCTCCTGGATACGTGGCGATCGCTCAGGTGGGCAAAACCTATGCAATCACCACTCAGGAGAGGAGTCAAATCCAAAAAATTGAGACCCAAGAGTGTGAAATTCTAAATTGATCTATTCATATTCTCTCACAATTTATGATGGGTGCTGTCAAACCCTCGAAGCCAGCAACTGGTGAAGAAAATGAAAGACAAGGGAAGAGAGCTCCAAAAACTTCCAAGTTCACGGGCTACTACTTCATCTGCCACCTCTCATTGGTCTTTTTCTTATGATGCGTTAATCAATTTCAGAGGTCCTAATACTCGCAAAAACTGTCTTTCTACTCTAAAAAGCTCTAATAAGAGATGGAATCAATACCTTCATGGATAGTAAAGAACTCTGGGAAGGAGAAGGGATTTGCCACGTACTCCCTTCTTAGTGCTATCCGAGGGTCAAGAATCCCTGTTCCTGTGTTCTCCAAAAACTATGCAGATAGCAAATACTATCCCATGGAACTTGCTGAGATATGGGAGTGCCATTTGTTGAGGATCAAACCATTCTGTCCATATTCATTGATGTTGAGCCCGGATATGTACGACATCAGACCGGAAGTTTTAAGGGACCATTTCAAGAACACCAAAGGAAATGTGAGTCTGCTCAAGTAAAGAGATGGAAAAATGATTTGAAAGAGGTGGGGAATCCTAAGGGATTGACTCTCAAGGGGGACGTAGATATTAAGGCTACGTTTGGTAACGTTTCTGCTCCAAAAATGAAGTTTCGTATCAAAAACGAAAATTTTAGTTTCTGTGTCAAAATGTCGTTTTTTTTAAGAAACTGGAACGACGGAACTACCTTTTGTCATTTCGTAAATTCTCTTTTTTTCCTCATTTTTTTTTTCCACTTTCTGTTCTAAAAAAACCGAAATACACCATAAATGCACCAAATGCTATGGGAACGAAAAAACTCCAAATTTTTTTTTTTAAAACATTACCAAATGCAACCTAAGGGTCCGTTTGATAACGTTTCTGTCTTTTCTGTTTCAAGAAACAACAGAAACATAAATTTTCATTTCTAAAAACAGAAACAAAATTGAAGGTGTTTTTCTAGAAGTCGATAGTAACCAACGAAAGAATGGCCACGAGTCGTTTCCAGAAATGGCGAACTTGTTTTTCCTGGGTCATTTTTTGAACCATAAATAGGTAGAAATTTCTATTTTTATTTTTGAAAACAAGTGAAACAAAACAATTTTATCAAAGGCTTTTTGTTCTGTTTCTGTCGTTTCTGGACGTATTTCTTGAAACGTTATCAAATGGGGCCTAAGTCTCTCTCTCTCTCTCTCTCTCTCTCTCTCATGCACAAAAAACTGCTCTAATGATTTTGAAAACAAGAATAAAAGCTTGGGCTAGGCAGAAGTTAAATGAAGATTTTGACTTGGGCTGGGGTATTTTCAGTCCATGGGTTGGTCTGGGCCCAAAAATATAGAACCAACATTGGGTACGTTGGCCCAGTCCTGCAGGTCAACCCATGAACCCACTGTACTGGTCCAGGAACTCATATTGATAGAATGGATGGATTTTTATGGTCCTATTACTCGAATGAGAAAAATTGCATTAATAGTACTGTATGATATGGTGCAATATAATCGGATCCCCCTTTCAAAATTAAATGTTGAGACCTAGGATTTTCAGTTTACAAGTGGTTAAGACCTTGGTTGACGCATACTGGTTTAAAGTTTAGGGTTTTGGAGTAAACTATAGTAGTTTCTAGTGTTTAAGCTAATTCTAGGCGATTCTTGTTAATTCCGATTAAATCATAATTGCCTTAAAGTTTAGTCAGTTGGAAAATTTGTTCTGTTTTTTTCTTTGTTCCTTTGAAACTATTTACAACTTTCTTATACCTCCTACTTTTCTAATAGTTAACTCAACTTGCTCACAACTCTTGTTTTATAAAAACATATTTTGTTACTCTTTTATGAAGAAACCATAATTTTATAAGTATGATTGGATTTTCACATTTGTTCTTGGGAAAGATAATTTTTTTTATTTTAAATTTCATTATTTATTTATTTATTATTATTTTTTTTAATGAATTTTATAGACTTCTTATAGATGCTATAGTTTGGACAATGTACTTTCACCCACGTCAATCTGTTTCAGGTAAAAAATTGATGCACAGCAATAATAAACTGAGCCTTATCCCAACAAAATTGATGCACAAAAAAATTACAACTAATGATTTGATTTCTCTCAAAGGTGTTCCATTGGTTTCAAGGTGTAGCATATGTTTAATAACATTAGAATCATTTGTTCATCTATTCTTAGAGTTTATTTAAGCCGCTCTAGCCAAATACACAAAGCTGGAATGATTTCAACAACTGGTAGAAAAAAAAAAGAAGGCCACAATAGCTCCTCTCAAATGCTCTTGGCTGGCTGGTCTTATCATCATTCCTATGAACTTTCGGTATAAGAAAAATCATGGACGTTATGATCGAAAAGGAAGATATCCAATCATATTGGGGAATCTTTAATTAAAGATTTCAGAGAAATATCTCAATTAGGGCCGGTGAAGATCAAATTAGTTGATGATCTATTTATTTCTAAGCAATTGGGTATGTTTTCTGTTTCTCCAATCCCTATGAAAGTTTTTGAAGTAAAATGACATAAACCTATGCTAGAATGGGCGAAACTAAATTTGGATGGGTGCTCTCTATGAAACTCAGGTCACATTAGTGCAGTAGGAATTCTTTGAAATTCAGATGGAAGGTTGATTAGCTGCTTTGCAAAATACTTAAGGATACATACAAATTTCTAGGCGGAGTCATGTGCCTTATTTATTTGTGTGGAATTGGTTAGGGGTTTGGGATATATACAAGTCATGATTAGCTATATGGCCATGTTAGCCCTTGAAACTTGTCATCTAGCATGTTTTAGGCCTTCTAACACAATCGAAACTTTGAATTTTTAAATATCAAAGCCAAAATGGTACTTAAACATTAGACTCTAGGTTGTTAGTCTATAATGTAAGTTAACTTTAGGCTATTTCACACAATATCTAGTACTTTTAGAACACATTTAATTAAGTGTAAAACAACTTTAATAAGCATAAGGAATTAAATGATTTCAAAAAGTGTCAATCTCCAATATCCAAGTGTTGAAGTTGATAATCTCTGCTGTAGAGGTGAGATTTGGCAAGAAGAATCATAAAAAATACAAAGTCTTATATGGAGTTTTACTTCATAACAAGGAAAAACATGTGAGAAAGGCGCGATTAGCTAGAAATCTTATCAAATTGGGGTTTAAAACATCATGTGACTTGGTAGAGTCGAGTCAAAATCGAGATATGAACTGAGATCTCAATGAGAAACCGAAATTTCGAGTGAGATATTGTCATTTTTCAGTAGGGTTTGTGGTCTCCACTCATCAAAGCCTGAAAATGATATTTTAGCGAGATCTTTCTAAGACCTAGAACCATATTTTTAATTAATAACTAATGTCATTCAGTGGCAATATTTTCCAAGGCGAATCGTTTGTAGATAGCAATATAATATATTATTGCTACTAAATATGAAAAACACAAGCGGTTGAAAATTAGCCAAAAATAATTGTTGCAGCATAATCCATGTTGGATTAGACCCCATTTGGCCCTTCTACAAGATAAAATATCTTAACTGATTACTCATCATTAAAAAAAAAAAATGGAGTTTCTTACAATTTTACCATTGATTTGATATCAATACCCGATTTAGGATTGACCAAGTATCAACATCGGCCTTGATTGACATAAATACGATTCGGCCAATTCGATACCAATACAACCTTGGAGCCATCAAGCTTGCATTTAAAGGTAGCATCCCTTGATTTAGGATTTTAGACCCCAAATCGAGATAAAATGGTGTTTCAAGAGCATAATTTCTAAAAATATTAGGAAATTGATTTTCCAAAAAAGACGACTTTTATGAGGTCAACTTTGAGAATAATTTAAAATTTGTTTGGAAAATACATACAAAACTGTTTATGGGTTGAAATCTTTGGGCTAGAAGATTATTAGGATGAATTTTTATACCATCCAACTAGACTTGGGCCTTGACTCATAGAGTCTAAAGGTTGACAGCGGATGTAACAATTGACAACCAAGAGTTGGCCCTATAGAGGAAACTATATGGGACATTTAAATTTTAAAATTAGTTATATAGAATGTCGATTAATTTTGGTCTATTCCCTTTTTGGAAGCTAACCCCTTAGAAGCAAAGAAAATACATTTTGAGAGGGAACACATGTCTAAATGTGTGTGTATGAGAGAGAGAGAGAGAGATTACATCATAAAACATGATAATATAACTTATAGTTGATATCTAATCTATCTACTTTTCTTGAATAGACTCAAACCAATGTTGTTTGGTCCACCAAATATTGATGCAAGCTCCTTTGTTCATATGGTGGAATACGTTATCGATTTTTCTCGTCTTTATGCATTGACATGCATTATTCTTATAATATCTATGACTTACTTGTGAGATAAATGTGAACAATAAAATATCAGCCCACCATTCCCTCTATTTTGTACACAAGTTTAATTTTTCAAATTTTACCCATAATTATTTTTCATTAGTGATGCTTATTATTTATGTTTTTCTTACCCATTATATAAAAATGTTGAGTATTCTGTTCTTACGTTTTACTAGAAATTTATCAATCATTACTTATTGCTGTGATTTAATATCTAACATGAAAAATTACAGCGATGAGTCGAATTTAGTGGAGTTGATTCTTTTAAGGGCTTTGAGAAAACGAAGTAGAACCCCCCTTGGATGAATGTGAACACTCTGCGGGAATAGATTTTCATGTTGATACATTGTGATATTTATTAGAAGTTGGCTATGATAATATAAGATTTTTTATGATATATTGTATGGGCGGTCTCAAAAAAACTACCATTGCAAAGGTTGTCTATAATCACATCTTCAGAAGCTTTAATTGGAGTAGCTTTCTTACAAATGTAAGAGAAGAAGCGTCACATGGAAATAAATGTTTGGTTTCTTTGCAAAAGAAAATTTTTCGAGATGTCTTGAAAATGGATCACAATATAAATAATTTTTCTCAATGATCAACAATGAAAAAAAAAAAAATACTTCATAGAGAAAAAATTCTTCTTATTCTTGATGATGTGGACGATCATGAATAACTAGATGCATTGGTTGGTAGAATAAATTGGTTTCATCAAGGAAGTAGGGTCATCATAATAATTAGGGATGACGAAAGTTTGAATGCACATAAAGTTGAAAAAGATATTCAAATATACAAGTCAGAAGGATTGGATTTTGAGAATTCTCTTCAACTCTTAATTTTATATGCCTTTTCAAAAAATAAACCACCCAAAATATATAAGCAACTTCCACATGAAATCATACAAATTGTAGAAGGGTTACCCCTAACTCTAGAGGTGTTAGGTTCTTTTTTATTTGGCAAAGAAAAATACATCAGAAGGATTGAAAGATATCCTTGATAATAAGGTCTTTGGAATGTCGATAAAAATCTATGATGAAAAGGTCTTTGCAAAGTTGATGATAAGTTACAATAAAGTAAGTGACCATGCGAAAATCATATTTATTGATATTGCTTGCCATTTTAATAGATGGGACATAGTAGAAGCAATTTTGGTATGGGAAGCTTGTGAGTTTCGCCCAAGATTACCCATAAAAGAATTCACTTAAAAACACCTTATAAAGACTGATGCTCATGGGACAATGAAGATGGATGATCAACTTCAATTCATGGGAAGGAGAATTGTCTTGAAAGATAGCAATGGAGACCTACCAAACATACTAGATTGTGGTCTCATAATGAGATCTTAAATGTAATAAAAAGAGGCATGGGGAGTGACATCTTTTTCTTGTTCACCTTTTATTATAAATATACATTTAATCTTAGCATGGGATGTCACTTTGTGTGAGCGAAAAAAATAGACAACCAACTAGACCAAAAACTGACGAGAACTATGGTAAGTGGAGAGAGAAACTCTACGGTGGAGGAGATTGGGATTCTGGCCGGAGGCCGCCCTCCTGATCGAGCAAAGCAGAGGCTCATTACGGATTTCCTGCAGCCCCACCTTGGAACAGGTTGCATGCCTGCACCTGCTGTGCCTATTGTGGGTGTTTGCAATACTGGCCTTTCTTCCCTTCCTAAGAAATCCTACTCTAAGGCGGTTGGAGGCGTTCTCCCTGATGTTGCCGACCTACCTGACCCTATTCATGCCGGAAATCTCACTAAAATCGTGATTCCCCAAGATGCCTATGAGGAACGTCTTCTCCGATATCGCTTCGCTTTGGTGGCCAGAATTAATTTTCGATTTATTTCTTTGGATGAAGTTCGGAAGGAAGCTGTGAATTCTTGGAACCTTAAAGAGAAGGTTTTTATCAAACCTATGGGATTAGGATACACTTTATTCCAATTTGAGGCTGAGAAAGACATGACAAACATCTGGAAACAAAGTCCTATCAAGATCGGACGGCAGTTTATTCGCTTCTAGCGGTGGAAGCCGGATTTTAATATCCATGATAACTCTCCTATTTCTAAGCTTGTCTGGATTCAATTTCCTGGACTCCCCTTCGAATATTGGCACGAGCGGATCCTCCTTTCCATGGCAAAAGCCGTGGGGCGCCCCCTGGATGTTGATAAAAGAACACGAAATGCATCCATAGGGAACTTCTCTCGTGTCCTCGTGGAGATGGATACTTCAGTACAGCGGTTGGAAGAAATCCAGGTTGAACGGCGACAACCTGGAACAGGTGATCTTTTTTGGTTCAAACAAAAAATCATCTATGGAGACGCATTGGGAAAGTGTGGTTTTTGCAAAAAACTTGGTCATACCATCCAAAACTGCAAAGAGAAACGCATCGCCGATGCCACACGCAAAGACAAGGATGATGCTGGTGGTGTTGTTGGGGCTGTTTGGGTGGAGAAGTCGTCTTTGGAGGCGGCTGGTGTGGAGGTTTCCAGCAGGAATGGTGGCGAGTCCTCATTAGGAAAGAATTCAATTTCAAAATCGCCAACCATCTCCCATAATTGTGATCCATCTTTGTATGGAAACTTGGATACGCAAGAGGGGATTTTAGCTATTAAGTTACCTATTTTAGAAGGATTTTCCTCTGCCAATTTGATGAATAATCCAATTGCAGATCGATTGGAGGAATCATGCAACAGAGATGGTTCGGTTCTTTTACACGGGTCAAACAAACTCAATACGATGAACCAAACCAATGAGACTAACTCAATTCTAGAACAAGGCGTTCTGGTTTCTCAAGGTTGTGCGGCTAATCCAGTTCTGGCTACTGGCTCTTGTCAACTCTCTGTCCACAGTGATCATGTGATCAATTCCATTACTTCAAGTGCTATGGATAATGGTCACCTCACCTTCCACTATCCGGAAGTTGGCGCCATTGATGCTGCTGCCCTCCAGAAGGAACAATACCACGGCATGGAAACAGTTACAAGAAAAAAAGGGAAACAATTGTTCACTGCGGAGCAGACTAGAAAGTCTGACCGTATTGCCTCTTCCAGATGTTCATGATGCGTGCCCTCTTCTGGAATATCAGAGGGATGAAGAAGGCTGCTGATCGTGCAACCCTCAGCAATATTCTCCTAGACAAGCACCCTGATGTGGTTTGTCTAGCTGAACCAATGGTGGAGGTAGCTACTTTCCCTTCTCTATTTTTTAATAAACTGGGATATGATGCATGCTTTATTCATAATATTCGCACTGATAAAAACCCAAACCTATGGGTCATTTGGAAGAGGTCTCTCACCAAACCAACTATTATTTCAATGTCTGACCAGTTTATTTCACTGTGTATAAATTGGAGAAACAATTCCATTTACATAACTTTTGTACATGCGATTTGTTTCCGAGCTTCTAGAAGAGAGCCATGGATGGCTCTTGCAGCAACTCCAATTGGCTCCTCTCCTTGGCTAGTGACAGGTGACTTCAATGCCTCCCTTTTTTCGCACGAAAAAAAGGGTCCGGGCGCCTTTAATCTTGGGTCTGCGTCTGAGTTCAATGCGGTTGTGGATGCTTGCAACCTGATTTCAGTTCCTTCTCACGGGCATAAGTTTACTTGGACGAATAACATAAAGCATGGGAATGTTTTGGCTGTTCTGGACAGGTCTTTTTGTAATGAAGAGTGGATAAACCACTTTCATGACTGTACCCAGGAGGTGATGAAGCGTTTTTCTTCTGACCATTCCCCCTTGTGCATTACCTCGGATTCAATGCTGAAACCTGCAAATTGCCCCTTTCGCATCCAACGATTTTGGATGGACCATGAGGAATTTATGGATGTGGTCAATAAATCCTGGAGTGAACCTGTGGATGGCTATCCTATTTTTTCTCTTGCTCTTAAGCTGAAACGCCTCAAGCCTATTCTCAGGAGCTGGGGAAGATCAGTGTTCCCAAACCTAGATGCGGAATTAAAAGCTGCAAAAGATGATCTTCAGCAAATCCAATCTCAGATAGATTCCTATGGTATTGATGACCATCTTTTTAATTTGGAAGCTGATTCTAAATCCAGATACTTGAAAGCTCTCCTTGACCAAGAAAAGCTATGGGTAGAAAAAGCAAGAAATAGATGGCTCTCTCAAGGAGACCGAAACTCTAGATTTTTCCACTTATCTGCGAAAATCAGAAGGGTGAAGAACTCGATTCACTCTCTTCAAAAAACTGATGGTACAACTACATCAAGCATGGATGATTTGGCTGTTCATGTTGAGGAGTACTATAAGGCTATCCATAAAGCCAGCCCCACCCTTGAGCATGGATCGCTATTGGACTGCATTCCCCATATCCTTGACGATCTTGATGTTAGAGGATTGGAAGCCATCCCAAATGATCAAGAGATCAAGAATGCAATTTGGGACCTAGACCCTGATAGTTCTCCAGGCCCAGACGGTTTCTCTGGTGCGTTCTTCAGACATTGTTGGGAGCTAATTGGTTTTGATATTTGCCGTGCTGTGAAGAATTTTTTCAGTTCTGGAACCCTTCCTAAAGGTATCAATAATAGCTTCTTGGTCCTCATCCCGAAAATGGAAGGTGCAACTTCTCTAGACAAGTTTAGGCCGATTTGCATGCAAAATTTTTTCTGTAAAATTTTGTCCAAGGTTATGGCCACAAGACTCTCTTCTCTCCTCCCTAAGCTCATTTCAGAAGAGCAAAGCGCCTTTCAGAAGGGCAAGGTTATTCAGACTAATATCAGCCTCGCTTCAGAGTTAGCTAATCTCATGTTTGACTGTACAAGAGGTGGAGGTATGGGGATAAAAATTGATATCCAAAAAGCCTTTGACACTGTATCTTGGAACTTTCTTTTCAAGGTCTTGAAAAAGTTTGGTTTCCCTGATACTTGGATTGATTGGTTGCATCAAATTCTTCGTACATCCAGAATTTCAGTGTTGCTCAATGGAGGTCCGGTTGGATTCTTTGGTGTTGAGCGAGGCCTGCGTCAGGGTGACCCCATCTCCCCTCTTTTATTTATCCTTGCCGAAGAGGTCCTGTGTAGGGGAATCCGCCTTATGCTTCAAGACAAGAAACTACAAGCCATCAAGGGTCCTCGTGGTGTCCAAATGCCAGGTTTTCTCCTCTTTGCAGACGATATTTTCTTCTTTTTAAATGGCTCCATCAAATATGTCAGACATTTTCATGACTTCCTTACAAAGTATCAGCAGTTTTCCGGTCAACAAATCAATCTCAACAAGAGTAAGCTTTTCCTGGGGAAGATGTCTCTATATAGGAAGCAACTCATCTCTGATACCCTTGGAATCTCCATCTGCAAATTCCCTACAAAATATATGGGAGTGGAAATTTTCAAGGGTAGAGTCACTCGTGAACCTCTCCTCCCAGTGATGGATAAAATTAAAGGAAGGATGGCTGGTTGGAAAGGAAAGCTCCTCTCCATGGCTGGTAGGGTGGAACTGGTTCAATCTGTTATTTCTGGTATGCCGTCCCACAACTTCTCTGTATACTGGTGGCCTAGCTCTTTACTGAACATCATGGAGAGATGGATGCGGAATTTCATTTGGAGTGGCGATCCTGAAACAGCCAAAGGAGTTACAGTTAGTTGGGACTCAATCTGCAAGCCTAAACTAAGAAGGAGGGCTGGGAATTAGGCGTCTGAGGGATGTCAATAAAGCTCTTCTCTGTAAGCAGGTATGGAATATAAGACACTCTTCATCAGCCCTGTCCAGCATTATTAATGCTCGATTTTTGAAGAAAAATGGGGAGCTTAAGAAAGGGTATAAATCTTCCACCATTTGGCCAGGCCTTTGGAGAATGTGGTCTCTTGTCTCTAGCAAAGAGCGATGGGTGGTAGGTAATGGGGTTTTTATAAACTGCTGGAAAGACAGATGGATTGACTCTGAATCTTTTCAACAAAAAGCAGGTTTGAGAGATGATTTGTTTGCATCTTCCTCCATGACAGTTGCGGCCTTTATTGATAATAATGAGTGGAACTTCCCCACGGTTTCATCTTCTCTTCTTCAAGATTTTTTTCTAGCTGCTTCAACTATCAATATCCCTAGAGGTAACATAAAAGATAAATGTATTTGGACCCTCTCTACCTCTGGTCAATTCAGTACTTTCTCCACCTGGAATGATATTCGTCACCGAAATCCCAAGGTTCCTTGGCATGAGCTGGTCTGGATGAAAGGCCTCTCTCCTCGTCAGTCAACTTTTGGCTGGCGTCTGTGTCACCAGAAGCTTCCTACTGATGATATCATTAGGAAAAAAGGCATCTCTTTAGCTTCCAAATGTATCATGTGCGGTTTTCACGCTGAGACTTTGCCCCATCTCTTCTTAAATTGTAGTATTTCTCGGATCCTTTGGGAAAATTTCTTGAGTTGTTTTGGTTTGCTTTGGAAGGATCAATCCTCCATTGCTGATTTGATATCCTGGTGGAAACGAAAGCGAAGAATTTTTTCGGTAAAGGACCCTTGGGCGGCTGGTTTGATTATAGTGACCGACACAATTTGGCAAGAAAGGAATCATCGATGGCATGGTGGTAAGAGTAGGGATGCCTCTCTGCTATTCATGAAAATATTGAGAACGCTTAAGGAGTCTAATCTCAACTTAAAAGGGGTCATTCGGACTACTGCTGATCTTCTTTGCTGCAGGAAACTAGGGTTGTATGCAGTTCCAGGCGACCCTCCCTCCATTCTTGAAGTCATTTGGTGCAAGCCTCCACTCGCCTGGTCAAAGATAAATATTGATGGTAGTTCCATGGGGAACCCTGGTCGAGCAGGAGGTGGGGGCGTCATTCGTGATTCCAATGGGAAAGTTATATTCTCCTTCAAGCATTTCTTTGGCATCAGTACGAACTACTATGCAGAATTCATGAGTTTTCTTCATGGTATCCACCATGCAATGGGTCAAAGGATTACAAACTTGTGGATTGAATCTGACTCTGTGGCAGTAGTCACTGCTGTTCAAGGCAAGTCTCTCCCTTAGTTTGCCCTGCAAGAGTGGCTCTCTCTACAGCACTACCTCAATTCTATTTCCTGGAAGATTTCTCATTGCTACAGGGAAGCCAATCCAATTGCGAATTACCTTGCAAAATCAGTTGCAAAAACAGGATTGTCTGGAACCATGGAGGAATTTCCTACTCATATTATTGAGGAGATTAGATGGGATTCTTTCTCCAAACCAAGATTTAAATTCTATAGATAGCTTTGGAGGACCCTGTTGATGGCAATGCCGAAGGTGGGGTCCTTTCTTTAGCTTCGGTTTTTTCTTGCTGTCCCTGTATATCTTTTTTGTTCTCCATTTTAATACAGTTTTGATTTCTAGCAAAAAAAAAAAAAAAAAAAAAATTGGGATTTGAACAACCGCATTATGTAAGAATATAAATGTTTGGACCATCTTTAATGTAGTCCTCCTATAAGCATATGGAAGTAGGGTTAGCACCAGGGTATTTTCCCTTAAAATCTAAAATTGCATTTTATCATATATATATATATATATGTATGTATGTATGTGTGTGTATATGTATATGTATATTATATATGAAGAGTATTAAATAAGGTTCTAAGTTTATACTCTTTTTTTGGGTGGTGTGTGCATCAAATTTTATTTATTTAGAATTCTATTTTTCTGTTATAAGGAACTCAAATGGTTAAAGGTATAATCGTTTTTTGGTTTATAAATGATTTAAGCCAACACATCTAATACATCAAACACATTAGTTGAACTCAAATAACTAATGCACACATCTTTTGAGGCCCAAAACGTCTAGACTTTTCACCGCAGTGAGAATATCATTGATTTTTATTTTTGTTAGATTATCGTGTCAGTCTACGTTGATATTGGGGTTTCACCGAAAACAAAAAAAATTTTAATTTATACCGCGTCAGCATCTAAGGAGGAAGGGTCATAGTGCCCTTAACGGCTTAACCCTGTTTTAGTCACGTGGGCCTACCTATGTCAGTTCATTCAGTTTGTTACACTTGTAATATTTACATGTGACGCCCCTCTTCCACTTTTCTATGCTCCTCAATCCAAATGTTTCACTTTTTTCATATGACAATTGTTCCACACTTTCACTCTGAGTGAGAAAGAAGAGAAAGAGAATGATCAGATATATATTGAAGAGTTGACGATCATTAGAGTTCCTATTTTGTGTGGGATCCACTAATAAGTTATACAATTGAGGTTTTGCTTTGGATGAGATCGGGGTAGATGTCATTACATGCGGATGGATTCTCATAAGCTGTCCACATGCGAAATAGAGTAACGATCAACTAGTGGAGAATAGGTGGATGGCTAGTGTGCTGGTCAAGTACTCCTAAACCCGTTAACAGAGTAAAAAAGAAAGCATCGTTACCATAACAACACATCTCATATATCAAAATATTAAATTTCTGTAAACTAGTGTTTTTAAAAAAATATATGCACAAACAAAAACTCATGTGTTATAAGAATCACACAATACACATGTAATCATAATCACATCTCACCACATAATATTAGTAGCTAATATTATGCAATCGATGCTCCATTTGAAAAAATCTGTTATGTATATATAATGCAAATCATGAAATAAAATTCAATTTGTTCTCTCATTCTCTCATGTATATAACATTAGGTACACAAAATTATATTTTTTAATGGCAAAACATCATGAAATCCAATGTTTAGAATAGATCTAATGTTTATGAAATTCTATTTTAGATATGTATGTATGTATGTATGTATATATATATATAATATTAAATAAGGTTCTAAGCCCATACTTTTTTTTTGGGTGGTGTATGCATTAAATTTTATTTACTTGAAATTCTATGTTTCTATTATGGAGAACTCAAATGATTGAAGGTATAATCGTCCCTTGGTTTATAAATGATTTAAGCCAACACATCTCGCACATAAAAATATTTATTGAACTCAAACAACTAATGCCCACATCTCTTGAGACCCAAAAAATTATAATAGGTTGATCAAGGCTTTTCACCATAGTGAGAATATCATTGATTTTTATTTTTGTTAGACAATCGTGCCAGTCTACGTTGATATTGAGGTTTCACTAAATACAAAAAACTTTTCAATTTATACCGTGTCAGCATCTGTGTGGAAACTCTCATAGTGCCTTTGAACGACTCAACCTTGTTTTAGTCACGTGGGCTCTACCTCTGTCAGCTCATTCAGTTTGTTACACTTGAAACTTTTACATACGACGTCTCTCCTCCACTTTTTTATGTTCCTCAATCCAACTATTTCATTTTTTTTTATGATAATTGTCCCACACTTTTACTTCGTGAGTGAGAAATAAGAGACAAAGAGAAGGATCAGATATATATTGAAGGGTTGATAATCATTAGAGTTGCTACTTTATGTGAGACCCACTAACGAGTGATACAATTGATATTTTTCCTTAGATGAGATTGGGGCATATGTCATTGCATGCAAACGGTCTGCATGGGAGCCATGAGTTGATGGATTCTCATAAGTCGTTTACATGCGAAGTAGAGTAAACGTCGGCCAGTGGAGAATAGGTGGATGGCCAGTGTGCTGGTCAAGTACTCCTAAACCCATCAATGGAGTAAAAAAGAAAGTATAATTACCATAACAACACATCTCCTACATAAAATTTTAAATTTATACAAACTAGTATTTTTTTTAAAAAATGCACAGATAAAAATTCATGTGGTATAAAAATCATGTAATGCACATAGTACACTATTTTATGCAATCATAATCACATATTAACACATAATATTAGTAGCTAACATTATGTGATCAATGCTTAATTTGAAAATTTTATTACGTACATATAATGCAAATCATGGAACAAAATTCAATTTGTTCCTCATTCTCTCACGTACATAATATTAGTTTACAAAATCATATTTTTAATGACAAAACATCATGAAATCCAAGGTTTAGAATAGATTTAGTGTTCATGAAATTCTGTTTTAGATAATACTATAAATATAGGTAACTTAGAGTAGAAGTTCTACTCACCTTGATGTCGTTCTCAAAATTTTGCCTTAGCATATTCTGCTTACTGACATAGAAAAATAGAAAATAAATATCTCTGAAATTTTAAATTAGTTGAAATTATATCTTATTGAGACCTAACTTATATATATATATATATATATATCATACGAAAATAATATAAAAAACCTTCTTAAGTCAAGTGTCAATTCCTTTAAAAAACGGTCTTCAGACTGTAATAGATTTTATCTAATAAATTTAAAAAATTCATTAATCCACTTTTCCAAACTCAAATCACTTTCAATCTTTTCAGGAGTTTAGAAGACTCATAAAATTTATTACGGTAAAAATATCAGATTCCTCCGTCACTACCCCATTCTCGGGTAAAAAAACTTCTTTGATAGTGATCTATCTGAGAGCATGAATTTTTTGATGTATCATATCAACTCCGAATTTAATGAAATTTTTAAGAGGTCACGTAAACATATGTATTTACTCCAAATAATTATTTCAAATCATAAAACAATCCCTAATTATGTTTAATAATATGAACAATTGCTAAATACTGCTCTGTCCATCCCAGAAAATACTGTTAACATAACAAAATCTTTTTTTTTTCTCTTATCTGCCTATAATCCAAATTCCATACCTTTAAATCATGGTTTATTCCCCAAGTAGGACATAAAAAGAAATTAAATTATGCTAAAACTTTTACATTAAAAATTGTTTGAAACCTTGATTTCTTTTCTCCTTTTTTTTTTTTTTTTCTTCTTTCCTTTCTCCTCTTTTTTCTTCACAATACTTTCCCCCCCCCCCCGCCTTAAATAGAGGGTGAGAGGCAATATAATCACATTTTTTACTTCTCTTTTCCCTCCCTAGTTCATCTCTAACTCTATCTCTCCCTTTCCTATTTCGTCTCTAGTTCTTTCTCTCTCTTCCTCAATTCTAGTCACAATCGATCTCCAACTCTCTCTCTCTCTCTCTCTTTTCCTACTTTATGCTCATGGCTATCCAAATTTCAAAAAGAAAGTCTCCAACTTTATCAGGAAAGCCTTCATTTGGTAATTATTAATTAGCAATAATTTTTTAGTTAAGGTTGTCAATTAGTTAGGTCTTATCCACTTGTTAGTTAATTGTCCATGTGAACAACAAGTTTATATATATATATATATAAGGTTGACATTAAAATAAAATTTTTTAAAAGAATAGTTAAATTATGGTCCAGTGGCAAAATGGTAAGTCAGAATTTAGGGATAAATTAATAAATTCTAGGGTAAAACCCTAAAGTTATTCTATAGTGTAGTTACATCTAAGCACCATTTGACAACGTTTCATTTTAGTGTTTTCATGTTCCCAGAAATGGAGAAATGGCCTAAATAGTGTTTGATAACGTCATTCCGTTTCTCTTGTTTTTAAAAATATAAATTAAAATTTATACCAATTTCTATTTTTAGAAACACATGTGACGAAACAAGCCATACATGTTTCGTCGTTTCTGAAAACGAATTTGAACAACAATCATTGTACAAAATCCTGATAAAAATCCCCACTTCCCAAAAGTAGTGAAAGAAAGATTGAAGGCCATCTTCTTTAGCAGCGGAAAGGACGATCGAATCCCACCATTGATGGCCGCCTCCCTTCTTCCCCTTTCACTCTGATCCGCATCCTCCTCTCTGCTATAATCTCTACCACTGAAACAGCAAGGACGACTAAAATCAATGAAAGAAAAAGGATCGCTAGTTCCCTCTCTCGCTCTCGCGTGTGCTACTGAGAAGAAAAAAAAAATACAGAGCTCGAAATTTTCTCTCTCCTACGACACCATTTCTCAATGCCAAAAAGCTTACAAACCGGAGTTCGTATCTTAGATTCAATCCAATTTCTCTTTCTTCATCTAAGAAATCGCTTAATCTAAACCCCATTCATGGAGACTCTAGCTTACTCGCTAATAGATCGTCGCCACTTTGTTCCTCTTCACGTTTTAGAAGCTGTATTTCTGCTCCACCTCTCGTTTCCGATAAAAGGTTCTGGTATCTTTTCAACATCTACTTCAACATTTACCACAAACAGGTGTATTTTTTTTTCTTTCAATTGGTGAACTATTGCTTCGCTCCTTGTTGTTACAACATCTATTTATTTTGCATTTGGTATTTGTATTGAGCTTTTTAGATGATTCTATATTCTCTTTCACTTTTGCCTTTTTGAATTTCTCTGTTCTTTTTTATCATCCATAACTATTAAACTGCTAATGGTCTAGTACTTTATTATGACCAGAAATTTACATTTAATAAAATGTGAAAGGTAGTATCAAACTCCAAAAAAAGATTCAAGAAACAGGTTTATCAAACATCCAAAAATCTATTTCTATTCCCAGAAACGACAAAAATGTTGTCAAACGGTGCCCTAATGGATGATTTTTAGCACCTACCAAGTACTGATGCACCCTCAATGGTCTGATATCCCCACTTTAACTCACCCTGACCCTACAATGGTCAAAAGATAAAAATACCCCTGAGTCAGATTTCAAAGTATTACAGAGAGTAGTACATCATAAAAACATGATAATATAACCTATAGTTGATATCCTATCTATGAACTATTCAAACCAATGTTGTTTGATCCACCAAATGTTAATGTAGGCTCATTTGTATATATGGTGGGATATGTTGTTGATTTTTCTCCTCTTTATACGATGACATGCATTATTCTGATGATATATATGACTTACTTGTGAGATAAATGTGAACAATGAAAAATAGCAGCCCACCATTCCCTCTACTCTGTATACAAGGTTTAATTTCTCATATTTTATGCATAATTATTTCTCATTAGTGATGCTTATTTATATATTTTTTAACCTATTATATAAAAATGTTGAGTATTTTGTTCTTATTTTTTATTAGAGATTTATACATCATTACTTATTGTTGTGATTTAATATCTAATATGAAAAATTACAGGGATCAGTCAAATTTAGTGGAGTTGATTCTCCAAGGGCTCTGAGAGAACTAAGTAGATTCCCCTTAGATGAATCTAAATACCCTCTTTTCCCATAGATGCATTGTGATATTTATTAGAAGTTGGTTCTGTTAATATAAGATTTGTGACAATATGTGGCATGGGCTGCCTCGAAAAAATTACCATTGCAAAGGTTATCTATAATCACATCTTCAAAAGCTTTAACGGGAGTAGCTTGAAGATGAATTTTTTAAAAGAAGTTTTCTCCATGTAACGATATGACAAAATTCGATCTTTCCAACGGTTCTGATTTCATCGCATTCCGATTCCTTATGAGGAAGATGCATTATTGAAAATGTCTAGGGAAATTTTGGTATTTTTATATGGTTGAGTCAGATAATCAGGTTTTCTGGAAGTTGTAGAACGTCCGATTGTGGTTCCAACGCACTTTGTTTCATCTTGATCGGATATAGTATGAAAATGTTACATGTGTTTCCATGAAGCAGGTTTAAAAATCCAAACAAAAAAAATCAACAGACTACTCTCGGTGATGGGTGTATTTTTTAGATTTAATTTTAAAATTTTAGGGGATTTTATGTAATTTTAAGATTTTAAAGGACTAAGTTGATAAGGGGTTTCTGGCACTAAAATATATGGAGGCAGGGGCTTGATTGTAATAAAAAGGAGTAAAGGGAAGTAAAATGGATGGTCCAGATTCGACCACATAGGTTTGATGCCCATCCAAAGGCTGGTGAGATATTACGCTGACATGGGTGGGATAGATGCTTGCGCGTTTGATTTGATTAACGGAGTGCATGAGATGTTATGGGTTGGCGTTACACAGGATCGAGTGTAGCTTGTGTGCTTTGTGCATACATAGGAAGCTATATGAAGATTCCATATGGCTTTCATCCAAAGCAACCAGATCAGATCAATTCTAATCCAACGGTTGAAAGTCGTTTCAGCTCTTAGAGAGCAATCTGAAAAAATTTTGGAATATGCGCTGACGTGACCAATCCGTGATCTACAATGCGTCTAACGATGTCAGTGCCTATGTCATGATGACATCATCCTATGGTTATGATTTCTTGTCCATTATTTAAATCCGACGAATCAGATTAGAAGATCTTTTAGATGAGATCTACGGTCAGATCTGTGCCTCTGTTGCGTGCGCAGCTGGCGTAACCTACGCCAACCTCTAAAGATTCCATTATGAGTGTTCTGGTTGACTCAACTTCAAATAGCCATAACTTTCTAGTCTTAACTCCAAATGAGTCCATCCAAGTTGCTACTTCTTCGTTTTTTCAAGCTCTACACAATGGCACATGAAAAATGAGTTTTCAGTGAAAAAAGGCTATGATTTTGGCAAGAGAAATTTTTCTCTTGATGGGTGATCATTGAATGAGATTTTCTGCTTAATGGAAAGTGCCTTTACTCCATTAAAGTGGTCTTGAGAAGATGGTTGAATGTTCTTGATGTTTCATTGATCAAAAGTCAATAGAAGAGAGAAAAGAAGAGAGGGTTTTTCTATTTGTGCTTTAAAGTGCAAGAGGACAAGGGAGTGCCATGGCCATGTTGAGCTTACTTGAGGGTTCAAGTCTCCCACTCTAAAGGGGAGTTGAGGATTTCAGTGTGTAGAGATCATGCTCTGAGACAACTCTGATAACACCAGACAAGGGCTGTGAGATTTTTCAGCCCTATAATTTATATTATATGCATGTATAATATTATGTATGTATGCTAGGGTTAGTTGTGGATGAATATATACATGTTAGGTTAGTTGTGGATGAACTATAAGTATGCTAGCTAATTGTGGATATATATGCTAGGCAGGATTTGACTGTAGTGCATTGATATAAGCCCAATTGAATTGTATTTTTTATTGAGTGCTTAATGGGAGCTAAGCACAGGGAGTGGGTGCTCCCGTGTAGTGGGTGCTACACATTGTATCCACATTGTGAGCGCCATCTCAGCTTCGGCTTGAGAAAATTGGGTGTGGGTGCTCCTGACTATGGGTGCAATCAAAAGTAGTGTATTGAGTAGGTACGAAGCCTTTACGGGTACTACTCTAGGGATATAGGCAAATTACCAAACCTCGTAAAAATCCTGTGTTGTGGCTGTGCTTATTGTTTGCATTATATATATTAAAGTGTGTGGAATATCGAATGGATATGCACACTTGGAAGTGCCTATGAGAGGCTGAGTGTGCATATGACTGTATGCAAACAGGGACAAGTATAGGTACAAGTGTATCAGGGTTTGCCGTGTCAGATATCAGACAGGTTTTGGGGATTGAAATTAGACTCACTAATTCACCCCCCTCTTAGTGACTGCTGGGTTACAACAGATTAATATTACTCATTGTTGAAGATGAGGGACACACCAAATAGGTAGAGGTTTGTACCTCTGATGAGGTACAGGGATGAAGACGTCTACAAGTTATCTTTACAGGAGGCTCGGTAGAATTCAAGCCAACGTGATGATTGTTGGTGTACAATGTTTTGTATTCCATTGCAGTTTAACCTAGGGAGTACTAGTGCAGGCCCCCTACTCGAATTTTTTATTGGAAGCAGTTTTGTACTTTCCAATATTAGGGTTTTTCATTATATATTTGTAGCGAGAGTTACTTTCTCTGTAAGAAATTCTGAGAGGTGTGAGAATGAGCGTTGTAATCCTATTCTCCTTTGATAGTGAAGTAGAATCTAATCTCACTGAGGATGTAGGCAATCTTTTTGAACTTCATAAACTTGTGTGCATTGTTTATTCTTGTTTTTCCATTACTTTCTACGTCATTTTTAGGTTTCGTTTCAACAAATTGGTATGTCGCTCGAATTTTTTTATTTGAGGCAGTTTTGTACTTTTTGGTATTAGGATTTTTTGCTGTATATTTGTAGCGAGAGTTACTTTCTTTGTAAGCAATTCTAAGAGGTGTGAAGACGAGCATTGTAATCCTATTCTCCATTGATAGTGAAGCAGAATCTCATTTCATCAACGACATAAGCAATCTTACCGAACCTCATAAACCTGTGTGCATTATTTATTTTTGTTTTTCCATTACCTTTTGCATCGCTTTCAGGGTTGTGTTTCTATAGTCAGAGGACCCGACAATGTTCGTGATGAAGAGGTGGTGGAGGAAGTAGGTAACTAATTAGCTGGTTTAGGACAATTCTCTTCTACTAATCTTTCTCTTATGTTGTATGAGTTCAATTTTCTCAACTAAGAAATGGTTTGGAGGTTTTATTATTCTGGGGATATACATGTTACTAGTGCCACCACCAAGCACAACCAGGTTAGTTGAATCTACATACATTTTGATCCAACATTTAATTCGTTCTTCGTCACCCTTTGTTTTTGGAAAAGATGTTCTTATCATCCTGGATCAGGAAACGAAATTCTAAGTTTTTATATCATTGTTGATGCCAGAGCTTGATCAATGAGTTCATGAGGACTACAAGACTGTCCATCTAATGGGAGGCTGCAGAAGGTGTGTATCTCTGTTGCATTAGCCACTTGTTCCCTGTGCGTGCATGCTTTTATAGTCTGAAATAATGGTAACCATGTGGACATATGATTTGATATTCCTTTCACTCTTGATCCGCAGTATAGGGATGAGCTTTTTCCTCAGTCACAAGTAGCTAAGCAGTTGAGTTCTAGCGTAAGTCCAGGAATGATCGAAGCTTGGACCCTCCTACCCCACGTTTCATGATATAATATTAAGTATTAGTAGTTTGTCATTAGCAATCACTTAAACGTTCATGTATTTTGAGCTATTCTTAACAAATGGAAGCTCCTCAAGGGGATTTAAGGTCCGCTCTATAACTCTCGTAGAGTTCTCTTTGTTAATTTGGCATGTTAAAAGGCTGTCCCTTTCCCGAAGTGGAAGAAGGATGGAGTCCTTGTTATGGTGCTTCATGCCATTTCCTGGCTCTGTGAGAAAAGGAAACTCTATTTAGAAGATACTGATATTTTCAAACAGTTTGGAAACTCCTGGCTTATTGGGGTTTAATTTGTCCTGAGCTTCAATGGCCTTTCTGCAAGCTTCTTCAACCATGGTGGATCAGGTTTTTGTGCAAGAACCATTCTCATACGAGCTAATCCACATAGATGGAATCTACCACAGAGCGGTTATTGGGTGGATTCCATCTGTGTGGATCAGCCCTATACAAAAATGGTTCTCGTACAGGGACTTGATCCGCTCTCGGTTGTACTTGCCCCTAAGTTGTTTGATGAAATGTTGAAAATGTGGGTTTTATTTGTATGTAAAACCAAGAATCAACTAATCATACATGAATCCAAACAATGTTCTCATTTTCACTTAAGAATGCATTTTGCAAATTTGGCACATAAAAATTGTGGCTTGAAATCATTCTCATGGATTTTGGAGGCTTGAAGGACAACTTCTCCATGACTAATGAGAGCTGGATGATCTTGTGATATTGAGTGGATGGCCAAAATCTTGATAAGGCTAAAAGGGAACCAAAGATTGGATCCTTCTTTTGTTAACCCATTTAAGTACATTGTTTGAGCTACGCTCGGTGTTCTCTTGTGACATCAGTGAAGAACAATCAGAGACAGTGGCTAACAGATGCAAGTATTGGATCCATTTAGCTTGGCCCATCTAAGGTCATGTTGGGTCAGATTTTCAGATGAAGGTCTTATGGGCTGGGCCAATATTTTCCACCCTCTGGTATAAAGACCTAGAACACAACTCATTGGTGAAGTTTCAGCCCCAAACGGATAGGGAAAGTGGCTCAAAAATGAATTCAAGTGTAAAAATTAGATACATATCCCACAAGTGTGAAATGGCATTCTTGTTCTATGAAATTTTAAGTACTTTTTAAGCAAATTTTAATGCATTTATAAATTAAATTTTGAATTATGAAGTTAAAATGCACATAAGGTTCTCTATTACATGGACCTACCAAGATCCTTCCACGTGCAAATTGGCATGTGATGAAAAAAATTTAGATGTCTTTATTGATGACGTACACCTAGATTTTCATGGGGTAATAAAGGAAATCTCTCAAAGTGAGCATGGCAAGAGAGTTAAAGAAAGAAGAATATTGTTCAAGTTATTGTAGATTGTTAATTAAGTGCCTAAATTCAAGAAATATTTTTCAATTTCATTACAATGGAACAGAATTTTCTCTACTTGCATTTATTTGAATTGAATTTTGGCAAATAAAAATTATTGGTGTAGAGTTTTCTATCAATCCATCAAAATTTCGAAACGTTTCAGTTTTTACTTTCACTCAAGAAAAAAAAAATAACGAAAGCCGAAAAGAGATCAAAATCTAATCAAGATATCGTATGCACACCCACTCTATCACTCTTTCTTTTCTTTATGCAAGAAAATGGAAAACCAAATCCCTAAATCGGTTTCGTAATTGATTATTTATAATCCCATCTTATTCGCCTCCCTTAATAAGGAATTGTAAGACCAGTATGAAAATTAAAGATTGAAGTGACGTTGGAAATTAAAATTAGGATTCTACTTGGGCCATAATCATTTGGACCCCTCCTTATTTGAGGAGGATCCCAACACAATCTAGAATTTGGATCTACACACACTAGAGCTTCGGCCTAACAGTTTGCAGTGTTTAATGGAATACCTACCTCAGAGTTGGTCACTTGATCAATTTTTCTTGAGTGCTTTGATATTTAGTTTGCAACAATTTTTTTGCTTTTCAAAAATATGGCCTTAACCCCAACCCCAAATTGACTCTTCCGTGGGTCCCATCCGATTATCCCCTCTAACCCAGTAGTTGGCAAAATCAAGATTCTTGGCCATGGGATAGGAAATACCTGGAAGGAGACTTTAGTGGCGGCAATGCAAGCGTCAAAGAAAGCTAACTCACAGATTTGACTGTGACACTGAAAGAGGTTTTGGGTTACTTGATTATGGGCTTTGCTAACCTCACTGAATACGTGAGACTAAGGGCCCACATGGGTTTAGGAATCGGTATTGATTTTGGTTTCGGTTGATACGAATTCAATATCAATCTGAATCGTCTTGTATTGATTGAACATATTTATCCCTAATTTTCATTTAAAAATATTTTCTTTCTTCACTGTTTATCCGTGATTTGTATCTTCGAATTAATTCATTGATATGGGATCATCTTAGAATCGATATTACTCTACATTGATATCGGTTCAATCTAGACCATTTCTCCAATTCGATATCAATCCTTAAAACCGTGCTTGCAAATTATAACCCGATACGAATACAAGATCATTTCATTATTTAGAACAAATAACAAAAGATTTTGTGCATGGTTATGCAAGATACACTTACATGCACTTAAACATTGGATGGGCATAACCATGTGTGGTACACGACCTCTCACCCTCATCCAATGATTTGATGCACAACCACGCATCATGCATAGCTGAATATTAAGCCTCTCTCTCTCACCCTCATCCAATGGTTCACATGCACAATTATACATGACGCTGCTCCCCATAGAAAATAATAGAAAGGTAACAGATCGGTACCCAATTGTATGACCATTGTGTCAGCACAGGGACCAATAAGATCGTGTGTAAGGGCATCAACATAGAACAAGGATTTTCTATTTCACAAGAAATGGGATGGTAATTTCATATCCTCCTGTCTTAGGCGCAGGGCCACGGGACCGGGCAATGTTCTTTTTTTTTATAGAATTGTCTTTCAACAGCTAATTGAATTATCCTTTTTTTTTTTTTTTTTTGGTTAAACAGTTAATTTGATTGTCAAAGCTGTTCTTTTATGACACTGCTCTATCTTAAGGCTCTCCTTTTTTGAAAGTCCAGATAAAGTTTAATCCATTAACCAACAGCGAAAGAACCAAATTAAACACGAATCCTTATCAAAATGGAAACCCAAAATTCCTAGCTGGTGATGCAATCCATGATGAAATCACCACAGAAGATTCTAGAAAAGACAAAAGATCACCATGAAGACCTACTTGTTATTGGGTCACATCTCAGATTGATCTACTAAGATCAATTTCACAAACAAAAGCTATAAATACACCTACCCATCATATATTAGTAAACCAAGACAAGCTTTTGAGTCTTATTATTGAGGTTCAGTTACAATGGCAGATGAGATTGTTCTTCTAAATTTCTGGCCCAGCTGCTTCGGTGCAAGGGTGAGAATTGCCTTAGCTGAGAAGGGTATCAACTACCAATACAGAGAACAGAACCTCCTCCAAGAAAAGAGCCCTCAATTACTTCAGTTGAATCCAATTAATAAGAAGGTTCCTGTGTTCATCCATAATGGGAGACCCATCTGTGAATCTCTCTTCATTGTTGAATACATAGAAGAGATCTGGAAGGACAAAGCTCCTTTGCTGCCTTGTGATCCTTACCAAAGAGCCCAGGCCAGGTTTTGGGCTGATTACATCGAAAAGAAGGTAATTAATTAAGTCTATCATTCTCTTTATTATTTTTGTGGATGTGAAATTTACTTTCTCTCTTTATTTAATAGATTTCAAATCCATGGATTAAGGATGTACGAGAATAATCTCATACCTAAACTTGATCCGAAATCTTTTTTATTTTTTTTGTTGATCACTTCTATTTTAAATCTCTAACTTCAATCTTAACTGCTTGTGTTAATTAAATTTACAGTGTTACGGCTTCATAAGGAGAATATTGTACAGTGGAAAGGAAGAAGAACGAAAGGAAGCTAAGAAGGAATTTATAGAAATGCTGAAGGTGATGGAAGGAGAGCTTGGAGACAAGGCTTACTTCGGGGGTGACAATTTTGGGTTTGTGGATGTGAGTTTTGTGCCTTTCCATAGCTGGTTTTATGCTCTAGAGACGTTTGGCAACTTCAGCATAGGAGCCGAGTGCCCAAAGCTGCTAGATTGGGCCAAGAGGTGCATGCAAAGGGAGAGCGTGGCTCAGTCTCTTCCTGATCCACTCAAGATGTACCACTATGCTCTTCAAATGAAGAAGAGGTTTGGTGTGGAGTAGGGAGAAAAGTAGTTATTTCAATTGTGTGTGTGTGTGTGTGTGTGTGTGCGTGTGTGTGTGTGAGAGAGAGAGAGATGGGTTGAACTGTTGAAATGTACTCGTATCGTTTCAGGGGTAAAATAATAAAAAATGTATTTTTTTTATTAAAATTAGGGTAAAAATGATTGATAAGCACTAATCCAATCTGATCCGGATCGGGATTGGCAAATACCGATACCTAAATCCATACTTGAAGCTACCAGTTGTAAATGGCATTAACTTTTGGTTACTGTCAAACAATTGACATTTACTTTTGATCCCAACTATAGGTTAGTAAATTCAGGAACGACAATAAGACGAGAACAGATACGTATAGACTATATGGTAACAATTTTTTCAAAAAAATACAGCACAATAAAAACACGTGTAATGATATAGTACCTGTTTAATAGGGTAGCGTTGTAAAAGTTCAGGAGTAAAAATATGCGTTTATTATTGTATTAAGAATGAACAAAAAATGATTGTTTGCAATTAAATTCTAATTTCTCATGTTTTCATGATCACTTAAACCCATTTTTACTTTCCAATTTGAAATCATTTCTCATTTCCTAAAAATTCTTGTAGATAGATAAAAGGGATGTCACCCTCTTATTGGAAAAAACTGAATCACAACATGGCTACGGGGATTTATGAATTCCAGACATGCTTTTATCAAAAGCTATGGGACCTTTTGGGAAGTGATGTCTGTAACTTTGTTCTTGATTTCTTTGCTAATTGCTCTCTTTCTTTTGGGACTAATCACACTCTTATATGTCTTATTTCTAAAAAGGATAATGCCTCAAGAGTTGAGGATTTCTAAAAAACAATAGGCAACAGGTCTGTTGCCTATAAAATAATTCCTGAATTATTGGCTAAGATAAAAAATTCACCTTCGACCTTTCATCTCTCCTTTTCAAGCTACTTTTTTGCCAGGGAGGCAAAATTTTGATAACATTGTGTCAGCCAATGAGATTTTTCATCACTTTGAAAAAATAAAAAATAAAAAATAAAAAATAAAAAATAAAAGGGAAAAGAAAGAAGAGGGAAACTGGGATTTGTGACCATTACGATTAATATGGATAAAGCCTATGGCAAAATTGAATGGGGCCTGATAAAAAAATCTCTTTGAGTTTTTGAGTTTTGAACAATATTGGTGTGACAACTCAAGGTATATGGCAGGGATGCCCTCTGAGCCCATATTTGTTTATTACAACTATGGAAGTCTTCTCTCGTCCTCTTTCTATTTATCAGGAGCTTAATCTTTTTAAGGGCATTAAGATAGCCCGAAATGCACCTGAGATCTCTCATTTACTGTTCATTGATGATATCTTCATCTTTTGTCGGGGCCACGACGGATGATCTTTTGAAAATCAAAGTTATGCCTGACCTATTCTCAAATTTGTCAGGTCAGCATGTCAATCTTTCTAAAAGTGTTTTATTTTTTAGTGCTAATGTGCTCAACTCTGCTGAATCTCACCTATGTTCTCTCCTTGGTATCAAAGAAATTCTCAAAGATGCTACCTATCTTGGAACTAACCTTCTTCACCATCGGTCTTGGGTTTTAAATTTTAGATAAATTGTGGAAAGAGTGGATAAGAGACTGTCCACTTAGAAATCTAATATTCTTCCTTTTGCTGGAAGGAAAATCTTGGTACAATCTGTTCTTTACTCTATCCCATCCTACTGGATGTCATGCTTCACCTTACCTCAAAAAATTGGCCAAAATGTTGATTATATTTGCTCCCGTTTCTGGAATGGTTGAAATGCTTCTTCCGGAAAAACTCATCTCATTTTTTGGAGAAAAATTTATTTTCCTATTAATATGGGTGGCCTTCATCTAAGAGATGCTATGGCTCATAATAAGGCACTTCCCTTAAAATTGGGGTGGTATTTGATTAATGAACGAGAATCACTTTGGGCCAAAACTGTTAAAGCCAAATATTTCCCGAACAATTCTATTTTTGATCTTGTTACGGTGAAGAAAAAGGGCTCCTAGATATGGAATAATATTGTTTCTATTCTCCCCCTTTTAAAATGCATGGTGGTTATCAAATTGATTAATGGTCTTTCCTCTTTCTTCTGGTACGATCATTGGATCCGACCCTTCACGATATTATAATTCCTCTTAATTCACCGTTACATGGTTCAAACTTTTTTCTTAATAAGGCGGTGAAATGAGAATGGTTGGGATAAGCATGATTTAATCTCATACCAAGTAACATTGTGCATTAAATGTTAAAAATCCCGATTTTCAATCGATCGGATTCTTGGTGGTGTATTCTCTCAAAAGATGGTCGCTTCTCAAATTGTTGCGTTACTAAATTCTTAACCGCTTCTTAATACCCTCAGCAGATATGGGTTTTAGCAAATAATTTCAGCTCTCTTCCCTCTTATTGGTGGATATTATTTTATTTATTTATTTATTTTTTTTTTTTTTTGGCTCACCTTACATAAGGGTATTCCTGTCAGGAAAAATATTGGGAAATGGTTAAACATTGACATTACTTGTGTGTTTTGTGGTAAGGAAGCGGAATCTAGCCTTCATATCTTTTTCTTCTATGAGTTCTCTGACAGAATTTGGGTTGTTAGCCCTCTCAAATTAAGGCCAAGAAACCTTCAAGTGACTCCTCTCATAGAAATCGTTAAATACTTTTCACTCATGCCAATCTTTCTAAAATCTGATCATATTTGGTTGTTTAATATAACGGCTATAACTATTTACTTCTTAATTCTTATGGAGGCACCGAAACGATATTTGGAAAGAATATCATTTCAGAATAAACTAATCCCAACCCTATGCAACTACTGTATTTCTGAATTGAAACTGTTTCAATCTACTAGCTCACATGATGTTGTCTCTTCATTTATAGATGATCCAGAAGTTCATCTAGGAAGATACTTGCTCTTCCGTTTTTTGCCATATCACATCATAGTTTGTGTTAGTATAACCAATTTTTTTAACACAAATTCAAGTTGGATTTATAATATTCCATTCCAAGGAAAGTTTCAAGCTATCAGAATGGGAACCACAATATTGAAATCTACTGAGGAAATTTAGGCATGGAGTGCTCTACAAGCACTTAGACTAGCAACTACAAAAGGCTGGACTATTGGTTAACTTTCGTACTCTATAGAGAGCGTTCTTCAACTTATTCCAAAGCCTTCGACAGTAGCTAGCCTCTTCTGTTCCTTGGGATCTTTTGGGAATTCTATTCGAAGTTTGGATCCACTCGGTTTTTTTAGAAATGCAAGACTTATAATCCATCTATGATATATTTATGGGACCTTGCTGCTAATACTACTAGCCTAGGAAATCTAAATCTTCTGAACAATTATAATGTAATATCTGACTGCTGTCCTTTGTAGTATTTTTTTATTTGCTCCATTTAAAGTATATATATATATATATATATATATATTGAACCACAGCAAAATTGTCACATTGGGTAGAAATAGGGGTGTCAATTGATCGGTTCGGTTTGGTTTCTTTTTAAGAGTGAGGGAGACCAAAACCAATCCGTTAAGGAACTTTGATTTTCGGTTGGTTTTGATTTCAGTCCGGTTTGATTTTGATTTATTTCAGTTTTTCAATATCGGGTTAATACCGATTTAGATTGATTTATTATTGTGCTTTAAGCATAATTAAAATCTTACATTCATAACTTATAGTGACAATATTTGACAAAAAAAAAAAAAAAAACACTTTAAATTTATGATTAAATCATGGTTTATTGTTGTAAGGGAAAGATAACTAATATTTAAACCAATGAATAACCAATTACTAAGAAGATAACTAATATTGAAATCCCAAAATAAATCTTATTATCCAATCATTCATTTAACTATCCAACTAGTTTTGTATAGTGAACAAGGAAATCAATGGAAACATTATTACAATTTACAAATCAATTTCTCTATTTATGACCTAATATTCAATGATTTGTAACAATTCCCCTTATAATAAAAGATTTTCTCACTAATATTGTAAAAAATGGATAATTAATTTCACCAATTTATAATCTCACAATCATTTTTTTTTTTTTTCGGTTTCATTCTATTTGGTTTCGATTTGGTTATTAATTGATTCGATTTGAATTGGTTTTCAATTGATCAGTCCAAAACCAATCCAATAAGGATCGATTTAATGCAATTCAAATTTTATCAATTAATTTCAATCAATTTTATCGATTCAGGTTAAGTTTTGACACCCCCTAAGTAAAAACAAGTGATGCTTGGCTATTTCTATTGAGAATCCAAGCCAGATTTTGATCCATCCTTCTAAGCTTTTGAAATCTACTCCTCAAAATATAGTTTTCATTTTTTCCTTAAGTAATTGGAAATGGATGGAATGGACGTGACGTCAGCGACACGTTCCCCATATGAAGGACGCTGATTTAAACTACGTAGTTTAATCAAATCGAAGATTTTGGGGATTTCCAAGCCATGTTGGATTGGGTGTGAGCTTTTTAGCGCACTCTAGAGACTTCACAATAATTTGATGTTTAGGTTGGTCAAACTCTAAATGATGGAAGGCAACTTGAATGGCAATTCTAGAAAAGATGGTTGTTTACCGATCTTTCTTGACTCTTGTTATGAACTACGTGTACATAGTTAGAAAAAAAAAAAAAAAAAAAAAGAATTAGGTGAAGTAATAAGAGAATACACAAGCGATTTATAGTAATTCGAATCAACACGACTAAGGATTTCATTCTCTATCATAAGGATTCCTTTCCAATTGGTAGGAATCAAAACTTGCATACAAATCAATTGTTGTCTTTTGATTTGGCGCTCAGACCTCTATAGCCAAGGATTTCTCCACTCAATCACAGTTCTTTAGATTGAGTACCTAGATTGATTGGTCAAGAATTCCTTCTTGTACACCTATACAATATAATATGTAAGATACTGATCTTACATCACAAAATTTGCAGTAAAATAGCTTTTGAAGCGTGGAATTGCAACACTTCAAGCACACTGAACTTTCGAAACAAGGGCAAAAGCATCATGTAGAGTTATTCCTAACCCTAGAAAGACTAATACCTAAAAATGGAAGTGTGAGTTGATAACGATGATCTGATTCAATGGTTAAATTACGAGAAATGTTTCTATGTTTTCTAGAGCGGCAAATAGGGCTAATAAGTTGTTATCTACTCAACTACAAGATAATGTAAATAACTTTTTATGTATTTAATGCTTAATTTTCATTGTTATGAGGTACTCATCCGTGAATTGTTTAGATGGTTATGGCGAATCGGGGATGGTATGGGTAGGTGTACAATCTTAGATTTGATTACTCATCTGTGTCAAAGTATGCGTAAATTAATCCAGACACCTTGGTTAACAAAAAAAAAAAAAAATTTAATCTTAATTTTGCATTAAAAAATATTTAAGATTGAATTGGTGGTTTTGTCCAAAATGACTGGTGGGATTTTGCATACCAACGTGTCACGGAGGGTTGTGAAGATCTAAGAAAGAGTCAAAGAAGTTTCGAGATGTTGGACGTCACCGCTAAAAGCCAATTTCTTCTCCCAGGTACATTAGATGGTAGGTCCCACTTCACACCCAAAAAGAGAGAGAGAATTAAGAAGAAAGTAAAGATGCTGCTGTCCCAATCATGGCCCATTTGCACCTTAAAAAAAGTCACAAACCCAATCCACATAACGAATGATTCTTTGCTCCATGATGCCATGAATGATGAAATCATTTGATAAGATCTAGAAAGCACCATGTGAATGATGAAATCATTTGATAAGATCTAGAAAGCGCCATGTGAATGATGAAATCATTTGATAAGATCCAGAAAGCACCATGTAGGGTTATCCTCAACTGGGTTTCTAAGCTCAAACTAATCTTTACATGTAAAACACCTATAAATATATAAACCCAGCCATGACACACTTGTGATTAACTTAACCCAGACAAGAAAAGCTTCCTTCTCTTGCTCCTGTTGTTCAAGATAGACTACTCCACAATGGAAGATGAGTTAATTCTCTTGGATTCCTGGGTCAGCCCTTTTGGGATGAGGATGAGAATCGCTTTGGCTGAGAAGGATCTCAGCTATGAATTTAGAGAAGAGAACCTCCAAGAAAAAAGCCCATTTTTGCTGCAGATGAACCCTGTTCATAAAAAGATTCCTGTATTGGTCCATAATGGAAAACCCATCTGTGAATCACTCATCATTGTTCAATACATTGATGAGTTTTGGAAGGACAAATCCCCTCTGTTGCCCTCTGATCCTTATAAGAGATCACAGGCTAGGTTCTGGGCTGATTACACTGACAAGATGGTAGATCTGTTCTTTCTAATCTAATCTAATCTATGATTGCTTTCATTCTCTTTCCTTTAATTTTTCTCTTTTCTCTTTTCTCTTATCTTATTATGAGTATTGTGAAATTTATTGCAGGTTTATAGCTGTATGAGGGGAATATACAGTGGAAAGGGAGAAGAACAAGAGAAAGCCAAGAAGGAATTCATAGAGGTCTTGAAGGTTTTGGAAAGAGAGCTTGGAGACAAACCTTACTTTGGAGGTGACAATTTTGGGTTTGTGGATGTGAGCTTTATCCCCTTCTATAGCTGGTTTTATGCCATGGAGAAATTAAGCAACTTTAGTATAGAAGCTGAGTGCCCAGAACTGGTTGCTTGGACCAAGAGGTGTATGCAGAGGGAGAGTGTGGCCAAGACCCTTCCTGACCAACACAAGGTCTGCGACTTTGTTCTGCAAATGAGGAAGAGGTTTGTTGCAGATTAGAGAAGAGAAAATTAAGGGGAGAGAGAGAGAGAGAGAGAGAGAGAGAGAGAGAGAGAGTCTTTTGGATTTCATGTCATGTTATAAGATGTTGGATTTTGTAATTCTTGTCACTAGTTTGAAACTGATCCCATGTCTGTGACTCTGTAGATGATACTGTATTGTAGTGTCGTTTTAAGGTTATGTTACTTTGAAATAAAGAAACTCTCAACATTTTGTTGAGATTTTTATAACAGGCCATGGGGTTCTGAATTTTCTTGTCATTTCTGTTGTACTGCTATTATTGGTGGTAGTTTCATTTTAGAGTTGGAGAGGTTGTGAGATTGACCCTTGCATATATGCTTGGCCATTGCCTGGGTTGCAACTACTTGGCTACTGCCTGGGCTGCAGTTACTTGGCTGCAAACCCAGGTACCAGCCATGGGAATAGAATCTCAAAGGTAAAGGTGGAAAAATTCACCTTAGGTGGGTATTTGCAAACCTGCCCCTAAGATTCTGTTCCCTTGATTCTTCTGGCTGCAACCTGAGCAACCCCATATAGGCGATTTGTTTGGCAACTCCAAAACCGACTAGGTCCTCTCTCTCTCTCTCTCTCTCTCTCTCTCTCTCTCTCTAAAGTTGCGATTCTTCTCTCTCTTTCATTTTTTTTAACTAAAATCTTCTCATTTTCTACTCTTTCTTCTCCCTTTTTTTATTTTTATATTCAATTGAGCTAGCGGATAAACCGTTAGATTAAACAGATTAGATCTATGTCATTGATCTATCCTATTTTCTCCTTCATCTTCCTCTTTCTTCTTTTCTTCCTAGCAGACAGAAGCGATCGGACTTGGTTGTCTACATAGTCCCCCTCTCCCTCTCACTTATCCCCTGCTCCAAACATCCCCACCAGTGCAGCCCCCCTTCCACCTCACCCCTATCCCAGCCCCATCTGTGAACCTGGCTGCTGCAACCAAACGAAGTACTTACTTCGTGGGCTTCCTTCTTTTCTTATCCAACCAAATGACCTTAATGTGTTGGGTTGTAGCACAATCATTTCTGGATTCTGACTTATTGAATAATTATTCTATGTCAAAGTGTGGATTAAGCTACCCCTCTTTTCTGCAATTTTTTTTCTTACCGAATTTTAAATCTATTCCACCTGTAAATCGAATTACTGTGGATGCTTGTGTAGGCCAAGAGAGAGGAACTTAATTACACCTAATTCTTTTTATTGAAAGAGGTTCACTGTTGTCAAATTGTATCGCCAAGTTTGTTGATTTGTGGAGAAAATAAATAATGACAGGAGGGGAGGAACAGGTAGAACTTAAATTCCGTTCATAAAATGGCACAGATTTTGGTCATTATAAGTACATTGCACCGACTACTGTTGCAACATTCAAGGAAAAGCTTGTGACTGAGTCCAATCACGTTCGTTGAGATGGGCTCGGGAGGGATCAAAATCCTCTGTTTTTCTCATCCATATTTTTTCTTGTTTTGCTACCTGCGGAACGCGATGTGGACAACAAGGAGACCAACGGTCAAGATTGGGTGAGAATTATTACATCCGGTGGTTGGTCTTAAAGTTGTCCACGTGTCGCGTTCTGCAGGTAGCAAAACAAGGAAAAACAGAGATGAGAAAAATAGAGGATTATTTTCCGCTCGAGAAAGGGGTGAGGTGGAAGGCAAGCTGTAACGATGGAGATTGCTTTAAAGTTGGGGAAAGGTGAGAGGGACAGGACTATTGTAGAGAGTCAAGTCCGATCACGTCCATTCGGGTTGCCTTTTTCTAAGAAGAAGACAGAAGAAAAAGAAGAAAGAGAAAAATGAAGGAGAAAAAGGAATAGATCAATGCAATAGATCTGATTTATCTAATCTAATGATAGTAAATCATTAGCATATTTTATTCTTAGGTAACCCACTAGCTTACCCACCGTTTTCCCATATTTATAATAATAATAATAAACAAGATACATGCCGCTAGGGCAAGAATAAAAAAAAAATAATAGGGGAACATCATGTGCACTATAGATTTGATATTGGAAACCAATATTCAAAAGAAACAATTGTTTAATTACAGTATTGATTTTGAAATTTGTATATTTTATCATAATTATATAGAGTATTGTCCAAGAAATTGCTATCAATAACTAATGAATATGAACTTTCCACTTATGATCATCACTAATTGAATTATAATCCAATTTCTTTAACAACAAATCAAGCGAGTGACCGATTAAAACCAATAAATGTTAGAGACATCTCTAACATTACCATTCAGTTGGGGCAGTGATTTTGTTTTGGGAAAATTTCTAATATTACCCTTAAAAATCTTCATAATTAGGTGTGATTCCCAAAAATGAAAATAATATCTACCGCATCTTTAATTTGTAACACCAATAATAAAAAGATAAAATGACTTTTTTACCCTTCTACTCAACGGCTGAAAGAACTCATTTTTTACCATCCACCGTTATCACCGACAGTCAGTCCCGTAACCGACGACAGTTCAATGAGAACTCTTCATCTGATGGCTTCGGCCTGAAATATCTATTGCCTGATCCCGACCGTGGGAGTATGTAGGGGTTTCGATCAACAGCGAACTGTGTAGTGGAGGGAGGCTTCTGGCGACAGAAGGCAAGGAGAATTACTGTTCGTGAAACAGCCATGGCTATGGCTGTTCTTAAGACCATCCACAGAGAACTCAGAATCGAAGACATGGTGGAACAGAACAGAACAGAACAGAACAGAGGAGAAGAGAAGGTAACAGAGAGGACCCAAGGACGATTTTCTTTGTTTCTTTCCTTGGAATCGGTAGGAGGAGGAGGGGCATTACATCTTTTATCAGAGATTAAAAATCCAACGAAATCGTGAAGTGATTAACCAAATGAATTAAACTATAACTCTCTCTTAAGAAGCGAAATAAAACGTCAAGAATTGAGAAACAAAAGGATCCAGCAACAATGTCATGGCAACATATGTAAACCAAATTGAGAAAATAGTATAAGATTCCAATGAGTAGGGCCAATGAAGCAGAAAACCCTAAGATAAAAAGCCTCAATGTTTTTAGAATTGAAGTAGATAACTTTTGTTGACTATTAATTGGTTTAAGAAACTGTTGCAGGCATATACCAAATGGAAGAGTGAAACGCAGAAGAGCTCAGAAAGAGAGAGACCTTACCCTTGTTTGAGCTTTTGATTTTAGATAAATCAATGTTGAAAGGGTTCTCGGGATCAAGGCCAGATCTAAGCTTTTTGGGCAGATTGGCAGTGAAATCGCCAATAATGGCGTTCACCAAGTTCCGACGACTCACTGATTGACGGTTATCGTCAGGCTTCTGCCGATCATTCCACAACAATGGCTTCTTGATGTCCGAACTTTTTCTCATAAGTTTTAGGCTTTTGATCTTAGTGTTTTGCAATTCGGATTGATTGATTGATTGATTTATTTCTAGTTGGGGGCGTAAGTTATTATAGTACCTTAACATACTCATGATAGAAAGTAGAATAACCATTTAACGAAAAAATGACTAATGACATCATCATTTAATGCTTTAAATCAATCGGACTGAATTTTTTAAATATAATTTTATAAAAGTAAAGGATTTACTAGACATTAATTTCATTTTTTTGTGTTATTTTAAGTTAGTTTGAATTTTAGGGGTGATACGAGATAATTTTTCTTTTGTTTTTTAGTACGAACCTTTCCCAATATTGGTTCAGAAATTTTAATACGATTAGTACTGATACCAATATTGATACCCACTCTCTTCTCACTCACTCTCTCTTCAAATCTTATAGATACTTGTCCGATATTGATACACATCTATATATTGATATCAATAATATTGATGTTAGAATCGGTATCATGATCAGTATCGATCTATATTGACGTTTCAAAAAACCGATATCAAGTTAGTATCGGCATTAATTGAATGGTCATATTTTTTTTAGCCCAAATAATAATAATCATAATATTATGACGTTATATCACCAAATCACCCCCATAGTGCCATATTACCATATCTCCATATTTCCAAGTCACAATAACACCAAATCACCATCATGATGCCATATCACCAAGTTCTCATATCTCCAAATCTTTATATCATTAAATCCAAACCTGATTTTGGGTATTTTTGTTAACTGAAACTTTGTCTGGGTAGTTTTATAAACCCAAATCTAATTTTGGGTATTTTTGTTAATCAAAACTTTTTGTGGGTAATTTTGTAAAAGGGAACCCAAAAGTGGGTAATCATGTAATTTTCCCTTAAATCATCCTCATGGCGTCATATCTTCAAATCGCTAAATCATCATATCATGGCCAATGTACAAAATCGTCAAATTACAGCCATATTGCTAAATAGTCTTATTGCCATATCTCCATGGCACCAAATCGCCGCCATGGTTCTATGTCAGTGAGTGGTATTGGTTATGTCATTGTCCCATATCAGATCAATATTGGTAAATATTGATACAAATAATAGTTTGTGTTGTATTGACTCTACAGTAATATTTTTATCTCGTATTGTTCAAATTTATGTAGAAATGCAATCCTCAAATGATACAGAAGAAAATGAAAAAACAAGAACAAGCAATGCACACAGATTTACGAGGTTTGACAAAGATTGCCTACGTCCTCGGTGAGATGACATCATGTTTCACTATCAATGAAAAATAGGGTTACAATACTTGTTCTCACACCTCTCAGTATTGCTTGCATTACAAAGAAAAACCATCACTACAAATATATAGCGAAGAATCCTAATCTGAAAAGTATAAAACTACCCTCAAATAAAAAATTTGAGTCGGGGGGCAATGCAGGGAGCCTCTTACCCCCCTTACAAATCCCACAGCCTGCTAACCAGCTACCAGGACCGCCGTATTGCCTCTCGAGGCACTTGCACCAGTACTCCCTGGATTAAATTGTGATGGAATACAAGACATCCTACACCAACCCAGACATTAACACTCCCTTGTTCCAATAAAAAAGTTCTAATTTTCACAGGGACCACTGATAATACCAAAAATATTTTTGGTTGGGCTATTTCGCTTATAACCGAAGGGAAGTATAACTTACTTTATGCTAATTATATGATGACAGGCAAGCATCTTGAGGCGACAGCAAGGAACCTACTATATGGGATGAACCAAGCTAGGGAAAAAGGATGGGAAATAGACGAAATCTAGAGTGATGAAGGGGAGTTGGAGAATCTCATGTCAGCTGACAACACAAACTTATGGTCATAGAACGCAATACCACTCTTCTTGGAAACTACAAATGTTTTGTTTTAACCAAAGTTTTGCTACAAAAGCAACAATGACCTAATTTTCTTGGTCAAAGCCTTAGCCCACAGGGCTATGAACTTGAAAACACTAATTAAGGATCCTAATATCTTGATGGACACTTATTTTAATAGTTAATAAATTTTCTTTTCTTTTGATTAAAAAAAAAATAAACATTTAAATCCAGTGTCATTGGTTTTTTTTTTTTTTTTTCATCATAAAAATAGTCGATCATATTTTTTACCGTCCCGTTCATGTTCTAAACTTTTTAAAACCCAATTGATTATAATTGATGGAACCCATTAGGATCGACTCAGGTTTAGGAAGATAAGGAAAACACAAGCTGTCATTGCTAAGAGGATTACATAGAAGAGGCTCTAGATCGTCTTTATAAATGGATCTTATAAAAACTAGTACAGAACTCAATGGGAATTAGTTGTTTCTTAGAACTTCATAGTTTAAAATGGCTAAACCCATGACGCAAAAGATGATGAAAATTTTCTGCTAAAAAAAAAAAAGATTATGAAATTACCGCAGAAGATCCTAGAAAAAACCATGTGAAGGGCTGGATTTCAATTAATGACTACTTTTCAAGCAAAAGATATAAATAGAAGATACGATAGACGAGTCCATATCCCCTGGAGCAAGTGGTGAGGTGTGATGAACTTCAGATGGTTGAGAGTACCTGGATATAAACCCCTTAAACCCTAAGGGATTTTTAACCATTCGATGCTCACTGCCATCAGTGCAGTGATTTTCACACACACTAGACTAAACCATATATATAAGTATAACTAATTGAACACCACTCAAACCAAAAGAGACTTAACCTTCTGAGTTATATTTCTCTCGTTTCAAGCAACTCTGCTCAGGTTCAGTAACAATGGCGGATGAGGTGATTCTCTTGGATTTCTGGCCTAGCCCTTGTGGGATGAGGGCGAGAATAGCCTTGGCTGAGAAGGGCATCAACTACCAATACAAGGAGGAGGATCTGCTCGAAGGAAAAAGCCCTCTTTTGCTGCAGATGAACCCAGTTTATGGGAAGATCCCTGTACTGGTTCACAATGGCAAGCCCATCTCTGAATCTCTCATCATTGTTCAATACATTGACGAGTTTTGGAAGGACATATCTCCTTTGTTGCCCTCTGATCCATATCAACGAGCCCAGGCGAGGTTCTGGGCTGATTACACTGACAAAATGGTAGCCTCCTCACCCTAATCTAATTTATGTTTGATATCAGCCCTCTCAATTATTAATTAATCTTGGACCACTCTTTTGTTGGGGGGTATGAATCACACCGTATGATGTCTCGTATATTCCATTGTTCACATAAGTGGATTGATTTCGAAGGGTCATCAAGAGATTTGTGTAGGATTCCGCTAGATATTTGTAGCGAGGATTTTTTTTTTTCCTTTTCTTTGTGATCCGTTTGAAAGAGGTGTGAGCACAAGCAACTTTAACATATTCTCCATTTATAGTGAAGTAGTTCTCATCTAACTGTGAGCATACACAATCCGAACCACATTTTCGGTCTCTTACATAGGAGGACTGATTTCAAAGGGCTGAAAGAGATGTGAGCATAAGTAGTCTAACATATTCTCCATTGATAGTAAAGTAGATCTCATGGGTTGTTTGTTCGTTTGTTTGGTGAAATTAATTGCAGGTTTATAGCAGTGTAAAGGGAATATACGGAGGAAAGGGAGAAAAACAAGAGAAAGCTAAGAAGGAATTCATAGAGGTCTTGAAGGTTTTGGAAGGAGAACTTGGAGACGAGCCTTATTTTGGTGGTGAGAGTTTTGGGTTTGTGGATGTCAGCTTTATCCCTTTCTACTGCTGGTTTTACTGTATAGAGAAATTGTGCAGTTTCAGCATTGAAGCTGAGTGCCCGAAGCTGGTTGCATGGGCCAAGAGGTGTATGCAGAAAGAGAGTGTGGCTAAGACCCTTCCTGATCAACACAAGGTCTGTGAATTAATTCTGCAAATCAGGAAGAGGTTTGTTGAAAATGAGTGAGAGAGAGAGAGAGAGAGAGACTTATGTAGAACAAATGTATGTGTAGTTGCTATGTCATCTTGTGTCGTGTCTTTTAGTTTTGTTGCTTTGAAATAAAGAGATTCTTGGCAGTTTGTTAGAGTGTGAAAGTAGTAGCTACCCATTGCTTGAAATTATGAACTCATTTTCACTTGGGTGAAGAGACATAATTCTAACCAACTAGTTAACCCAAAAGGGATAGCGTAGTTGGTGAGCAACGAACTTGATACGAGTCATAAACTCGGACGTCACTTTGAACCACTCACACGGGGTGTTTAGTGCAAACAAAAGCTATTTTCATTTTGTAAGGTTAAAGGTTTTGTATCCCAACCCATTGGAAAACTTAGGTCCTCTACACACGTATCAAGTTCATTCCATAGGAATTTCGATGAAATGGTTAACTAATTTTGAAATTTCAGGATTACCAAGAGGACATATTAAGACTCTTTTTAGCATAGTTTATGTTTATGTTTATTATTTATTTATGAATAATTAATTATGATATTGGATTATAGATTATAAATAATAATCATTAGATTGCTACTAAATATAATAGATATTATATTATAAAAAAAAAAGTTTGGTATATCAAGAGTAGAATATATTATCTAACATTAGAAAATGTACACACTACACTGTGTGGAAAAGAATGAAGAAGAATTAAAGTAAAAAACCTAACACAATAATTTTTCAATTTAAATTAGAGCAAAGCAAAACTGTTTAATATGGTGTGGGGAGTGGGTCAGCATCAGCATGTCAAGTTCACTAATTTTGAAATTTCAAATGGTTAACTAATTTTGAAATTTCAAGACTACCGAGAGGAAAAAATAGGATGCGCATCCCAAGGCAAGGAAGCCTATTTTCAGTTATTTTGGTTTCAAAATTTTTGAGATGTCTTTGATACATACCATGATTTATCAAACAGTTGATATGCAATAGGTGGGTAAGATTTAGCTCAAAATCGATGAAGAAGGGTCTGAAAACCTTTTTTTAAATTTCTAAACCATTGACATAGATTTGGCTTTTTTCTTAAGTGTCCATCGATCAAATCTTGCTATAGTTATCTGAATAAGCATCACGTGTTCAGATGATGATTCAATAATTTTTTATGTCTAATTTTTCGTGTTTCCATTAGTTCTTCATTTTCATGTCTTTCTCAAAACATTGGATCATTGTTTCCATCATGTGACATTTGTTCATATAGCTATAAATCGACCTAAGTAATAACCAATAGACGCTAAGTAAGGGAACCGGATTTTGTTCATATAGCTATGAATCGACCTAAGCAAAAACCAATAGACGCTAAGTAAGGGAACCGGATAACTTTCGATAGGCTTCTACCCTACCTTCATGTGACACTCGATCAAGGACGGTATGAGAAAGATTCCATTTCATATCGAGAGACAGATCCTGTCCCAATGAGCCTGTTGAAAATGATGGAAAAGGGATCAGAAAGCCCACATCCCAATCTAAAAAGCAGATTTTTTTTGGTTTTCTCATTGATTGATAAAAGCAAAACTGATGAAAAACGTGTAAAATTAACTTTCCGAATGTCAAAATCAGATTTTGTTTTCAATAACTTGATTTTTAGTCGTTTGGCGCCAACACTGTTGAACGAGGTAATATTAAAATAATATTCACTGACCATTTGAGAAAAATGATCATGTCTTTAAATTCTTTTTCAAAGTCTGAGTAAAGAGGGATATCATATAGACACCCCATTATTATATAGAGGAATCCAAAGAAATAATGAACAATTGTTCAAGTAGGAAGGAAACATGCTATGTCATGTAGGGTAGTTCCCTGATAATCTTGAAGACATTGAAAATCACCTAGGTGAAATATATAAAATACCCATGTAGGCTATTAAGGTAAAATATAGTTGAGAGTAAATATCATTCCCTTCCCCTGAATTATGGAGTAATATCAACTTGACCTCACATTTTTTTGAAAATATCACTCACCTCCCTTATAAGAAAAAGATTCTATCTAACGACCCCAACCATTAGAAATCACTCTTAAGTCAACTTATATTTTTTTGTAATCCCTAAAATACCCCCTAATTGTGAAATGCCCAAGATACCCTTAAGTGGATGAAACCATTTTTCTCCTCAACGATTCAGCCATGTGCATCTTGTCCATTGTTGAAACAAGATTCTCCCCACCTTTGTCATTGAAACGAAGGAGAAGGAGAAGAAGCTTCATCGATTTTTCCACTTGCGATGGCATCCTCAGTAAATGGCATCGTCTTCTTCACTTGAGATTGGGGTTCTCTTTCTTGCTTGGGATTTGGAACCTTAGATTTCAAATCTAGGAATTGAATGTTGCGAGTACATGATCTGAGTACAGATTAGCATATAAGATTTTCAATTAGATAGGCTAGTATAGTCCAAGATTTGTTTCCAAAATCAATTTAATGGTGTTAACTACAAATGAAGTAAGCAGAAAGAATCTAATAATGGTAAATGATCTCTATGGAAATATTAAATTTTATTAGCACACCTTAATAGTATGAAATATTTGTTACTCTGTGTGGATCTAAGGTATTGTTTCCTTAATGGGGAGGAAACCATAATTTCTTTGCAGGGTTGGTCCCTATTTTCACCCCTATATATAGTTATCATTGACCCATTAAGTGTGACTAATTACCCAAAAGCAAAAAGGAAAGAGAATAGACCAGACTAATATTGATTGTATTGTACAAGGAGCATATGAGAAGATGTTTGAGGAATTGTTATTCTTCAGCAATGGATTCAGGTATGCTTAAAACATGTCTTTGTAGTGTTTATCGCGCAGGCTCATCGATCTCCATGAATAGTTTTCTCATTTATTTTCTATCATAGTAGTCCTCATGATCAGTCACAGAACCCATTTTTAGAGGAGCATCCATTACTTTAATTAAAAACAAGATTCAAACGAAACTAAATATCAAAATTAGAAAAGAAACCAAATTCTTTCTAAATTCACAAGATATTACATCCATCTAAATTCGTTCATCTACAATGGTGAACTCAGAAAAAGACAACCAAACCAACCTTAAACAGAGAAAATCTTCCCCTTCCAAAAGAAACCCTAGAATTTTTATATTAAAAAAAAAAAAACTACTACATAGCAAGATTCTATCGTTTAAAAGGGTTAGAAGATATCAAAGAATTAGAATCTAACAGCTACTACTTCTTCTCTTCCCGTTTCCATTCTTCTGACTTCAATTATCATTTTTTTTCGTCTTCTACTGCAACAAAAACAACAGAGATTGTTTCTATTCTTCTGGCTTCAATTATCATTTTTTCAGCTTCTTCTCCTTCTCCTTCATTTCAGCGACAAAGGTAGGGGAGAATCGTGTTTTAGCAATGGACAAGATGCAGATGGCTGAATTGTTGAGGAGAAAAATGGTTTCTTTCACTTAAGGATATCTTGGGCATTTCACAATTAGGGGGCATTTTTGAGATTACAAAAAAATATAAGCTGACTTAACGGCGATTTCTAACAGTTGGGGTCGTTAGATGGAATCTTTTTCTTGTAGAAGAGGTGAGTGATATTTTTAGAAAGATGTGGGATCAAGTTGATATTATGCTATTGTTCAGGGGAGGAGAGTGATATTTACTCTATAGTTAATTAACCTCAAAATCCACCCAAATTTCCAAGTGAAATGATTTCCATACTATGTTTCATCATACCTAAACTTAGATTGAAAATGAATTTATTTGCCCTAATTTTATATATATTTTTTAAATATTCTATTCTAGTCTTGTGGGTTCATTTTTAAAGTAATCTTGGTGACCAAATCACTCACTGAATTTTATACAATTTGAAAATATTTGAAATTTCTTTAAAATTCCTTTTGAATCACCAATTTTGGATTTTTAATCCAAAGATGTGAGCTTCTAAATTGTTGATGAGGTTGGACAAACTCAGGCCCAACCCGGTTCAAAATTGAAACAAACAACCCAAAGTCCTTCGATAAAAATTTGACTGCTTGGTTCAACCGGTTCATCTTTGGATCGTGATTAACCACAACACCACCTTAATTTTTATTATTCGAAGAATTTTATCCTTTTTTTCAACTGTTGATGAGGAACCACCTAGTTCTCACCCAAAAAACTTACAATATTGGGTGAGATTTGATCCTCTATGTTATATAGAGACTAAGGAGGTTGATATTGAGCCTATAAATAGATCTGTTCCCCCACGTTCAAGAGAAAGTTTGGAGCGTGTAAGTATTCCAAAAACTAGAATTTAAGTTTAGGGTAAGACCCTCCACCCCAATATTTTGGTGATTCTTCTTATGAGGTATATTTCATATACTTTTTAATTTTATTTTACTTCCTTTAGTTGATTATTTTTCTATTACCTCTCTAGGTCACAGTGGTTACATTTTATACTTTAGCTTGGTTTATGGTATTTTCTTCGTATTATGTAGATTATCTCATCATACATGCATTAATTTCAACATTTTTTATTTATTTATTATGCATATTGCATAATGGTTTTTACCATCACAAGATATCTTCTCTTTATTTTCATGTAGGAAAATTTTGTTTTTATTCTGTTTGTTTATCATAGCTTTGCATTCATCACGATCCTCTATAATTTTTAGGATTTTTTTTCTGTATTTATTTATGGCTTTTAGGCTTCATTTAGTATTGTAGGGGTTTTCACAATTTTCGTCCCAATTTTACAATGCACAAATTTTATATTAATTTTAATGACAATATTTTAGATGTTGGTAACTGTGTTGAGGATAATTCCCTATTAATTCTAATTCGCATGCTATTTTTTAGTCTTTGTTTAGATGTTTCCATGCACTTTCATTAACTTAGGGTATTTACTCACAAAAATAAATTGTATTTAGGGTATTTTAAAAATCATTTAAATCTGAACTATTATTCTTTAGTTAATTAGCTTTCTATTCATATATTGTTATGGTAGTTTGATATATATTCATGTCAGTTCATTTTATTTCTATATTGTTCTATGCATCCAGTTAGGGTTCCATGTTTAATTTGTTCGTGACATTTCTGTAAATGCCACATGTCTGTTTGCATTCTAGTTTTATGAAGACCAAGTACTTTGGTCTACTTTTTCCTATATGCTAACCATTGTTCTATAGCCAAACATATGAGGTATGAGTTTATTTTTACTCTTAATATTTTTTTTTCTTTCTCTTATTTTTATTTATTTTAATTTGAACAAATTAAATAGAAAAACAAGTTTAATTGGGTGGACCCAGATGCCTAGCTAGCACCTTGCTTGATCTGTAACCTAAAACTAACCTAACTCTTCGGTTTGATTAGTCCCTATAAGAATCAATTATGAAGTCATATTGATGAGTCTTAAACCCCAATGTAGGTGGCAACTCTTTGCCAATTTCCTTCTCTCCCCAAAGAAGAAGATGTTACCAGTTCCTGGCAAAAAAACCAAAGAATGTTTCCTATTGAAAAAATTGTCATTATTCTCATAAAATAAAAAAAAAATTATAATCATGATTATATAACTTACCTAAATATCGTATTATATTTAGCAATAGTATTAATTTTTTAGATATAATATTTATTTTAAATTTTAAATCAAAAGATTTGGTTGCAAACAAAGTATAATATATAAGGGGAAAAAAAATATATACACATTGACAGCAGCACAAACACTCTCATGCATATTCTCTCTCCTCTCTAACCATATGAATCCTACATAGTAATCGTGACAGTACTAAGGGTGTCAATTTCAAACCAAAATCGAATACCGAATCCGATACCAAGCTGAATCAACCGGACCGAATTGAACCAAATTTATTTGGTTTAAATTCGGTTTGAATATGTGAGTATGGACATTGGTTCGCCTCAGTTTTGGTTTAGGGTGTAAGAACTGTTGGTTCGAACCAAATTGATTTTAAAACAAAAAAAAATCTAATATTGTTAAGAGAAATTTTTTAGGTGGTAAGAGTTTTTTACTATTTATCATCATATATTTACATGCTAAGATGATTTTGAAGTTAGCAATGGCTATAAGGCCCATAATTGGAGCCCATTATGGCCTTTGGTCCATCATAGTCATGATCCAAAAGTGGAACCATTTTCATAATCGAATTAAAATCAAGATACAAAACCGAATTAAAACTGCATATCAGAACCGAATTGGAACCAAAACTGAATTAAGCCAAATTAAATCGGCTTACATATCTAAATATGGAACCGAGTCGGTTCTTGGTTCGATTTTGGTCCACCTTATCATCATTCGAAGCCAAATCAAATAACCGAAACTATGCCAATTGACACCCTTAGATAGTACTCCCTCCTTGTGAGTAGTTTGGCTTGGCGTGGGATATACAATATAAGCGGCGCCATGTAAATCAATTCCCTTGCAACCATTGAGGCTTATATGATAAATAAATATTCTCCTTCAATATAATGATCCAAGATTCCAAGGGATCAATGCTTGAAATGGAGAGTATATTTTGGTCCATATATTGTGACAATAGTTGCCCATTCTACCTCTAAGCGGGCCAACCCAATGAGATAATGGCGCCATACCATCCTGCAAGATAAAAGCTTTTGAGTCTTTGTTGGACAATCTACTCATGTCAACTGACAATACTAATGGCAAAATTTCAATTTTTGCTGAAAATAAGCATTTCTGAGTAAAACTTTCCTTTTGTATCTAAAACTTTAAAGAAATGTGAAAGCTAACCACTACTTTTCTATGGTTTCATTAGACAACTATCCAAAAGATATATATATATATATATATATATCAGTAGAAATCATATAATTATAAATAAAATATCAATATCTATAATGGGAATCTAACTGAAAACAGGCTATCTCGCGGTGTCCTCTTTAATTTCGAGATGTTTTCTCAACTCAATTAGGGGTTAGTGCAGTTGGCTTGGAAGGGACACAGTACTCCACCTCAAGAAGCGAGGTCCCGTGATCAAACATTCGCCACTGCACCTAACTTCTTAGGGCCACCGCACAAGAGTTTCCATCTCGGACTGACCTAGTCCTGTGTAAGCGGTATCACAATGATCCCAGGGACTAGTTGGGTCAAAGATCTAGACACCCTGGGTATAAAAAAAAAATCTTACAACTCTTTCATAAAAGAAAAATAAATAAATAAATAAAATTAGAAAAATGTATATACATAGCCTTTATTTTATTAACTTAAAGTGAAATATAACTATTGCTCAGAAATACACATTTCTTAATTTCAAATATTATAAGAGTATTGGAATTTTGAGGTAGCCTTTCTCCATAAACCTAAGAAGAATCGAGGTTTGTTCTAATTTTTTTTTTTTTTTTTCCTTTCATTATATTGAATCAATAAAGCCTTTCTTTAATCATTTTCATAACTCTTGAAGTCAGCTGAATATTTGTTTTTTGGTAAATCAACTAAATACATGTTATTAAAAATCTAAGGGGATGATTTCCATCAATTGTATGTATTTTCGTGCTTATATATAATATCTAATATCTAAGGGAAAGAATGACCATTCTGCTCCCCATCAAAGGGAAAACGACCTTTCTATGGATGCTTCCTCATGCATTCCTATTGATCCTTGCGCACGTACTGAAACTACACTCTCCCAAAATAAAAATAGACATGAATATAAAATTAAATATTAGCATAAATATATACATATTCATAGTTTTAAACTCAAATAATTTTTTCTTTTAATTTCTAAAAATAGGTCAACCTTATTATTCGACACGTTCTACTTCTTTGAATAATTAAATTTTGGCTATGTATAGAGTTGTTGTTTTCCTTCTATTTTCCACCCTTTTAACTATTTTCGACTATATCAACTTACTCAACACTTTTAACCTTATCTTCTCAAGACTATTATTATTCTCTTATAAGTGATATGCATTTTGAGTGAAAACCATACAGGATGAGAAACTAAGAGAACCAGTGAAACCATGGAAGTGGCATTTGTTTAAGCCCCCATACTGATCTATGTAATTTGGAAAATGATTGGGTGAGAAGTCTTTGAAACCTGAAGATAGGATTGCGTAGACTTCTTCATCCAGAGTTTCATGTAAGAAGTTATTTAATTGGCAAATGGGCCGGCTCTGAGATATATTAATTAAAAGCATAGTTCAGATGGTCGTGGGTTTAACTATAGGACTAAATGTGTCATCATAGTCAATACCATGTTGCTGATAGAAACCTCTGACCATAAAACGAATTTAATTTAAAGTGTTCTAGTGCCATTACTCTTTCTTTTGATTCGATAAACCCATATTTACATCCCAGTAGATTCATATCAATCTTGTTTGAAACAAGAGAGCACGTTTCATTACATAGCAATGCATTGAACTCTTCAGACATAGCCCGGTGCCACTCAGGGAACTATTTGTCTTAGGAGTAACTAGTGAGTTCAGTTATGTCTTGTGTTAGGGTTAGGTGGGATGGATGAAGTGTACTTTAGGAGAAGGTGGGTTAGTGGATGAAGGTTTGCCAATGTTTTGAAGGGTCATGTATTAAAAGTATGGAATTGAAGTACATATGAGCTGTGTAGAGGAAGAGACAAAGTCAGGAATACACAGATGGCTTTAGTACGAGTCCAGACAAGTGGTCCGGTTCCAGTCGAACTACATTCCTAGACGGTATGTGTTATCTAGGTCGAGTGTAGCTAATAAGTGGATCAATTACCGAGCGGCTGGTCAGCACCAGCATAAGAAGAGCGGTGCATTTGAGTAGTTGTGCCATATTTGAATTACAATTAGTAACTCAAGATAACACTAGAACCATGACTGCACGGCAGACATAAGGCTACACCTTCAACTTAGCAGCAAGTAATACTCGCCATCATGCACTCAAAATAAGTAGGTCAACAACTGAGTCCCCAACCGGATCATTCGGATGGATCGGTTGGCAACCGAACCACCGGATCTAGGTCGGTCAGCGCATGATGCTTATGGGTTTCCTCACGGAATACACCCCTCTTAAGGGACATTTATAATCCAATATGTGACTGCCAAGCAAGGATTAGACTTGTCCTAATCAGTAAAGGACTCTCAAGATGATATTAAATCCTCCCTAGAAGGAAGGATATTTCTTGGTATCTCCCGGGATATGCAAGATACTGGAATTCCTATAATCTGGACGTCCTCCCGATTCACTCTCATAATATAACTCTTGCCATATACGAATTCTTAACAACGTTGGAAGCCTGTCAAATCGGGGCTCTCTTCGTTGCCGCCATTCCTCAACTATAAATATTCAGATAAGTCACCCTTTCATGGGATTGGAAATTTTCCATTCTTACTGGAATTACTGTTTGCAAAAATATCTAAATTAGGCATCGGAAAGTCCCCTACCGGATCAACCCGATGTTTACTTTCTTGTGTTTGTTCTTCTGTGCAAAATGCAAAAATAACCAAAGACGTTTTCTTGCCGCAACAATAATAAATAAGATAATACTTATACAAAAGCATCCCCATTTTTCTCAGTTCTACACTACAATCAAATCTTAAAATTTGAGAGAGAGAGAGAGAGAGAGAGAGAGAGAGAGAGAGATTACAAAACAGAAAAACTCCCAATCTAAAAGAGTGTCAGCCGATATGGCAAGGGTAAGAGGAAACAAAACTACCTTTACTCTAGTTAGCTGGAATCATCTTAGTTATGAACAGATTTTTCTTAGATAAAAATAATGATGAAACCAATTATGAGTTTATATGTCTTCCCTCTCTTTTCTTTCAATTTTTTTTTTAAATATATTTGATTTAAAAATAGAAGAAATGAAGAAGCGAGAAACAGATAATTGACAACCAAGTTTTGTCACACCCCGTTCTCATAGAACCGGGCCAGTGACCGGGTTAACACCGGTTAACCCAAACCTGCCAGGATCATCAGATACTGTATTCCACCACAGCATACTCACAACTAATACAAACTCATCAGATCAGCGGAAGACTAAGTTTTACCTGAGAATAATCCCATAATACTTGATACCCGAATTGTGATACAATAATTATATACATGTGGGCCCGAAGGCATGATAATTACACAATAAAAGTACAATTCATATATCAAGTATGTAAAGGAAATCATCAAAATAATCAAAGTACACAGCTCGGCTCGGCAACAAGGCTAGAGCTCAGCTCGGCATCAAAGGTTGAGCCCAGCTCGGCATCACATAGTAGAGCTCAGCTCGGCCTCAGAAGTGGAGCTCAGCACGGCCCCAAGGGTGGAGCTCAGCTCGGCCTCAAAACTGCTGTCCCGCAGCACAACTCTCGCACGAGCAGTCAGTGCTGTGCTCTAACTCCTCAGGGGTCCACCAGTCTTCTTTAGGAAACTCGACTGTGGGACCCACCCCATGCTCCTCAGATGTATGACCTGTAAAATCATCTAAAAATGAGTGTACACGTGGGATGAGCTCACTAGCTCAGTAAGTGGTAAGATGGACCACACAGCAGTCCACACATCAAAACACAATCATATGCACTACATGTCATGCTATACATTTTAAATCACATCCACCTAAGCAACATTTCTAAGTTCCTGGTTTTAGTGCTACTACAGCCACAGTGCGCGTATACTCCGGGTACGAGCTGCGAACTCCCTCCCGCGATACGCCCATAGGGCTGTCGGAGAAGGCCCACCGTGAGTACTCGAAAAAGTAAAGACAATGCCGTCCACCGGCTCTCAACAGAAATGTAAATGACTAAAAATAAAGGTGTTGACTCCAACAATTTAAAAGCAGTACGATTGGCCCTCTTGAATGTACCACCGGGGTTACCGGCTATCCTAAATGACCCGTCGGGCGTTATGTCTAACCGCCACAGTGACCCGACGACCGCGACCACTGCTTCCCCCCAAATGATAACCCAACACCTTAACCCCTGTTGAGAAGGGTCGTAGCACGGGATTGTGAAAATCCTAATACCGCATGCTCCTATATGACAATAGTACGATTGCATAGTACCTCCGTGTCCCATTCCACGGGCCACCAATGCACTCGTCTCCAAGCCAACTACGGCATCTAGTCTATCAATGCAATATGCACAATGATGTCCACATTCAACATATAAACATCTCATTCAATTGGCATTTGGAAAGTAAACATAGCACACATGCATATCAATGTGAGGAATGACTAATCTACATAGCATATTCATGATGGCATGAATAGACTAGATATAATTAAATGAATGCCAAACAATGCCTTGAAACAAGGCCAAACGTCCTCTCCCCACTTACCTGCAGCGTACAAGGATTCTCGTTCGGTACAGGTGAGATCCGGTGCGAATCGGGTAAGATTTGGTGAACCTAACATAATTGAACGGGGTTAGTACTTCACCATTTTGGAATCAAAATTAATACGATCCGATGACAAAATCATGTTTAGAACGTTAAGAGAAGGTCGCACGTCCGATTTGGGTCCAATCGAACGTAAGAATCACCTTCGGGGCCACACGGGTGGGTCAGACAGGTGGGCTGTCTGGCCCACTGGTTCTACCCACCAGTTTAGACCGACGGGTAGGGGCCCACCGGTTCCACCCGCCGGTTGGGCCGGGGGCCCCTGCTAGGACAGGCGGGTAGGGTGGCCCATCGGTTGGCCTGCCTGTTGGGCCTGCCGGTTGTGCCCGAAGCCCCCCTGCCCTCTCAGGTGGGTGCCCACAGGCGGGTAGGGGCCCACCGGTTGCATCCACCGGTCTTGGCGAGAAAACTACCGTTTCTTCCCAACTTCCTCCATTCTTTGGGGATTCAAATGGGGGCTTTTCCCAACCCATTCTTCACACTTTCAAGTCTTATAGGATGGCTCTAACCTAGATCTAGGTTAGATTCAAGGGATGGGAAACCTTCTTACCTTTTTTGCTCAAGAACAACTTCAAACCCTGCAAATCACTTCAAACCCACAATGCTTCTTCCACCTTGTCAATACCTCTTCAAATCCTTCAAGATCAACACATAAATCATCTATTAAACCTTAGATTCATCATTTCAAAGGGGATTTACAAGACCTCAAGAAACCCTACTCGAATCAAGGGTTTTAAGCTTGGGTATGGTGAATGTTCAAAGAACCCAACTTTGCTAACCTCTAAATGTAGATCTAGAGTTGAAGATCACTCTTCCGGCGCCGGAATGGGAAGATCAAGCTTCGGCGCCGCTGAAATCCTTCTCTTCTTCCTCTTCCTTCTCTTCCCTTCTTCTTCCCTTTCTTTTCTCTCTCCTCTTTACTCTTCTCACCAACGTACGGGTGTCATAAATGAAAAGAAAAGAAAAACATAAAGCTATATATATAATTCCTAAATAAGTGAATAGTGCACATGGATGGGTCACTCAGGTGGGTGGGTGCACCCACCTGTCCGCCCACCTGAGGCCAAAACTTGGGATTTTGACAGAGTTCATGCCTCGGCGCGAACCCCACCCCTGGCATACGATGTAGTATACGTATATACCTTAAAATACGACTATAATACCTTCTTTATCCATACATGGCCTTATGGTAGGTGCATGTACACGGCTTGGGCACTCCCGTCTCTTCTGGCACTGGCTCGGACTTGTCGGGCCAGTCGATGTTTAAGGTCACCCTTGCCATCATAGCCCATAAGGAACCCGCTCTAACTCCCTCTGGTTCGATTCCTGCATGGTTAAACCGGTTCAACTACGAAATCAGACCGGGTTTAAGAAGCAGGGTATTACATTACCCCCCCTTCTGAAAAATTTCGTCCTCGAAATTGCGTACCTGGTTGATCAAAAAGATGAGGGTACATGGCTTGCATTTCATCCTCTACCTCCCAAGATGCTTCTTCAAGTGAATGATCAGCCCATCGCACCTTTACATAGGAGATGGAGCGGTTGCGAAGAGTTTTCACCTTCCGGTCCAAAATTTCAGCTGGCTGTTCTGTATAGGTCATATCAGCTTCTAGGTACTCTGGTTCCACGGGTAGTACATGAGATGGATCATGCACGTATCTCTTCAGTATGGATACATGGAATACATTGTGAACATCCCCAAGTGAAGGTGGCAGAGCAAGCATGTAGGCTACTGAGCCAACCCGGGATAAGATCTCAAATGGTCCAATGTATCTTGGGCTCAACTTCCCCTTTCTGTGAAACCTTTGCAACCCTTTAGTAGGAGATATCTTGATAAATACCTTTTCTCCTGGCTGAAATTCAATGTCTTTTCTGCGGGTGTCCAAATAGCTCTTTTGACGGGACTGAGCTGCTTTAATCTGTTCTCTAATAACGTCGACTTTGTCACAAGTCATCTGTATCATCTCAGGTCCCAACATTCGACGTTCACCTACCTCATCCCAATACAAAGGAGTTCTGCACTTTCTGCCATATAACGCCTCATATGGAGCCATCCCAATTGTAGCTTGGTAACTGTTGTTATATGCAAACTCCATAAGAGGTATATATTCTTCCCAACTACCACTCATCTCCATTGCACATGCCCTGAGCATGTCTTCTAATATCTGTATGGTTCGCTCCGACTGACCATCCGTCTGTGGGTGAAAAGCAGTACTCAAATTCAATTGTGATCCCAAGGCATGCTGTAAGCTTTTTCAAAATCTGGAAGTGAACCTTGGGTCCTTATCTGAAACAATGCTCACTGGCACTCCATGTAAGCGCACTATGTTGTCCATGTAAAGTTGTGCTAGTTTGGTCATGGAGAACTTGGTCTTGATAGGAATAAAATGAGCAGTCTTGGTAAGCCGATCCACGATCACCCATATCGCGTCCATTCCCTTAGGTGTACTTGGTAATCCGGTGACGAAGTCCATTGTAATCCTTTCCCACTTCCATTCTGGTACTGGGAGTGGCTGAAGAGTACCATAAGGTCGATGCCTGTTAGCTTTTACTTTCTGGCAGGTAGACAAGTCGTCACATACAGAGCTATGGTGACTTTCATGTTTGGCCACCAGTAACTTTGTTTGAGGTATTTATACATCTTGGTACTTCCTGGGTGAAGCGAGTACTCGGAGCTATGTGCTTCTCGCACTATCTTGTCTTGTATATCCAAATCATCGGGTACACACAATCTGTCTCGAAACATCAATGCCCCATCACTGGCTAAAGCAAAATCTGGGTCGTTCATTGTTTGATCTTGAACCTTAACTCTGATCCGTTGCAATTCAGGATCCAAAGGTTGCTTCATTATTACCTCTTGCCTAATTGCCGGATGCACCTGTAGAGCCGTCAAGGATACAGTCAACCATTTAAGGTTTTCTGGTTGAGGTTCACGCTCTAAGGTTGCCCCTTCATATAAGAGGGTTTCATCCATTAGCATCGCCTCTTGCACGAGTGGTGGGCTGACTGCTAAGTATGCGAGCGACACAGTCTGTGTCTTCCGACTCAATGCATCTGCCACTACATTTGCCTTGCCGGGATGATACTGAATGTCGCAGTCATAATCCTTCATGAGTTCAAGCCATCTTCTCTGTCTCATGTTCAAATCCTTCTGGGTGAAGAATTACTTCAGGCTTTTATGATCACTGTATATCTCACACTTCTCCCCATACAAATAATGTCGCCAGATCTTAAGGGCAAAAATAACTGCAGCCAGTTCTAAGTCATGAATGGGGTAATTCTTCTCATACTCCTTTAGTTGTCGGGATGCATACGCTATTACCTTACCGCGTTGCATAAGAACATAACCCAAACCAACTTTGGAAGCATCGGTATAGACTGTCATTCCACCTGTGCCTTCAGGAATAGTCAGCACAGGGGCAGCCACCAACCTTTCTTTCAATTCCTGGAAGCTCTTCTCACATTCCTCTACCCAGTCAAATTTCACACCCTTTTTAGTCAACTTGGTCATTGGTGCTGAGATTCGAGCAAAATTCTCAATGAAGCGCCGGTAATATCCAGCCAAACCCAAGAAGCTTCTAATTTCAGTAACATTCTTGGGGCTTTCCCATTCCACTACTGCTTTCACCTTAGCAGGATCTACCTCGATTCCGGCTTTAGACACTACGTGCCACAGGAATCCAACTTGTTCAAGCCAGAATTCACACTTGCTGTACTTGGCAAACAACCATTGATCTCTCAACCTCTGTAACACCATTCTCAAGTGTTGAGTGTGCTCCTCTTCTGTCTTAGAGTAGATCAAGATGTCATCAATAAAAATAATTACCCATTTATCGAGCACATCCTGAAATACTCGATTCATTAGATCCATGAATGCTGCCGGTGCATTGGTTAACCCGAAAGATAACACTAGGAACTCATAGTGACCGTATCGAGTCCTAAATGCTGTTATGGGTATATCACTGCTCTTTATCTTGAGCTGATAATAGCCGGACCGAAGGTCTATCTTTGAAAATACTCTGGCTCCCTGCAGCTGGTCAAATAAGTCATCAATGCGTGGCAATGGATACCGGTTCTTAATGGTTAGCTTATTTAACTCCCGGTAATCTATGCACATACGCAAGCTGCCATCCTTCTTCTTGACAAACAACACCGGGGCACCCCAAGGTGAAACACTTGGGCGAATAAACCCCTTTTCCAATAGTTCCTACAACTGCATCTGCAACTCCTTCAATTCAGCTGGTGCCATCCTGTATGGAGCCTTAGATACTGGAGCTGCTCCAGGAGTCAAATCTATGGCAAACTCCAACTCTGTATCAGGTGGTAAATGCATCAGATCATCTGGGAAAACGTCGGAAAACTCTTTAACCACCTTTACCTCTTCTAGAGGTGTAATCCTTGCATCAACATCAAGTACCGATGCCAAGCAACCCTGACATCCACTTTCTAGCAATTTTACCGCTTGAAGAGCAGAGACAAGGACCTTCCTCACCCTTTTCATTGTATCTGCTTGGTATACCAATTCTTTCCCTTCGTCATCTGCCACCCTAATCAGCTTTTCAGCACAGATCACATTAGCTCGATGAGCCGACAACCAATCCATACTCAATATAACATCAAAATTCTACAAATTAAACTTAATGAGTTGTGCATCAAGGTTCTTCCCACTAATTTCCACTGGGCACGGCCCATACACTTCCTTCAATTGTGTAACTTTGCCAGTAGGCATACTAACACTCATTCCGCGATCTAGGATCCTGGGTGACATCCCAAGTTTCTCTACGAATCTCTTAGATGCGAATGAATGAGTAGCTCCTGAATCGAATAAAACATAGGCTGGTATGCCTGATATGGGTAGGATACCTAGTATAACAATGCATAAAACTTCAGCAGGTCATCAATATTAATCATAATGAATTTCTTAATTTAAAATGTACCTGCCACTACTTTTGTACTGGCCTCAGCTTCCTCAGCTGACAGAGCAAACATCCTTCCCTGCGGTTGATTTCCCCGAGCTAAGGGAGGTCGGTACACAGAGGGCTGACTAGAGGGAAAGGCTAGTCTGGCCTGACATTCTTTCGCATAATGCCCATATGAATGGCAGTTGAAGCAACAAATCTGAGACGTCAGAACTTGGGCGGGGCCCCTCTGCACTTGACCCGTTGTAGATGGAGGTTGAGGTGGCCTTGGAGCTGTAGGTGCCACACTAGTGTTCGGGCGAAAAGAGGTGGAACCCGAACCACCAACTAGTCTAGGAGGGTAGCCAGATGGCCTATAGGGCTGTCTATACATAGGCCCAAAACTGTACGATCCGCGGTATGCCTTGGAGGAATTTCCCATATGAGGAAATGGGTTTGTTCTCTTCCACAGTCCAGGAGTGAGGGACTGTTCACCCTTTTGCTTATCCTCCATGGTCTTGGCCTTTTGCACAATCTGGCCATATTCGGTCAAATCCAAGACCTCAAGTATAGACCCAACAGATGCTTTCAGGCCTTTTAGGAACCTCGCTGCCTTCTCTTCAGCTGTCCTCATATGCCTTGGGGCAAAATGGAACAAACTCTCGAATTGTTGTTGGTACTCAAGGACAGTCTTACCTCCTTGAGTTAAGACCATGAACTCAGTCTCCTTGCGGTCTCTGAAGCTGCGAGGATAGTGGTTGTCCAAGAACAACTCCTTGAACTGCTCCCAAGTGGGTTCCGGATGGGCAGCCAACAATATGGGCTTGGAGGCTTCCCATCAAGAATTTGCCTCTTTCTTGAGTTGCAACCCAACACAAATGAGTTTCTGTGCATCCGTGCACTCAAGCACCTCAAATATCTTCTCTAATTCTTGGATCCATTGGTTCGGTTCCAGAGGGTCACTCCCCACCTTAGAGAATACAGGTGGTAAGTTCCTCTTGAATGACTCCACTACCCTTGATGTATTACTCGTCGCCGGGAAGTTAGGAGCATAAGCAGGATAGTAGGTGTAATACCCTGCTTCTTAAGCCCGGTCTGATTTCGCGGTTGAACCGGTTAAACCATGCAGGAACCGAACCAGAGGGAGTTAAAGTGGGCTCCTTATGGACTATGATGGCAAGGGTGACCTCAAACACCGGCTGGCCCGACAGGTCCGAGCCAGTGCCAGAAGAGACGGGAGTGCCCAAGCCTTGTACATGCACCTACCATAAGGCCATGTACGGATAAGGCATGTATTATATCCATATTTTAAGGTATATACGTATGCTCCATCGTATGCCAAGGGTGGGGTTCGCGCCGAGGCCCGAACTCTGTCAAAATCCCAAGTTTTGGCCCTCAGGTGGGCGGACAGGTGGGTGCACCCACCCACCTAAGTGACCCATCCATGTGCACTATTCACTTATGTAGGAATTATATATATAGCTTTATGATTTCTTTTCTTTCCATTTATGACACCGTACGTTGGTGAGGATAGTAAAGAGGAGAGGGAAAAGAAAGGGAAGAAGAAGGGAAGAGAAGGAAGAGGAAGAAGAGAAGGATTTCAGCAGCGCCGAAGCTTGATCTTCCCATTCCGGCGCCGGGAGAGTGATCTTCAACTCTAGATCTACAGTTAGAGGTAAGCAAAGTTGGGTTTCTTTGAACATTCACCATACCCAAGCTTAAACCCTTGATTCGAGTAGGGTTTCTTGAGATATTGTAAATCCCCTTTGAAATGATGAATCTAAGGTTTAATGGATGATTTATGTGTTGATCTTGAAGGATTTGAAGAGGTATTGACAAGGTGGAAGAAGCATTGTGGGTTTGAAGTGATTTGGAGGGTTTGAAGTTGTTCTTGGGCAAAGAAGGTAAGATGGTTTCCCATTCCTCGAATCTAACCTAGATCTAGGTTAGAACCATCCTATAAGACCTTGAAGGTGTGAAGAATGGATGGGAAAAGCCCCCATTTGAATCCCCAAAGAATGGAGGAAGTTGGGAAGAAACGGTGGTTTTCCCGCCAAGACCGGTGGGTGCAACTGGTGGGCCCTACCTGCATATGGGCACCCACCTGAGAGGGCAGGGGGGCTTCGGGCCCAACCGGCGGGCCACCCTACCCGTCGGTCCTAGCATGGGCCTCTGGCCCAACCGACGGGTGGAACCGGCGGGCCCTACCGGCGGGCCCCTACCCGCCGGTCCAAACCGGTGGGTAGGATCAGTGGGCCAGACTACCAACCTGTCTGACCCACCCGTGTGGCCCCGAAGGTGATTCTTACGTCCGATTGGACCCAAATCGGACGTGTGACCTTATTTTGACATTCTAAACATGATTTTATCATCGAATCTCGTTAATTTTGATTCCAAATGGTGAAGTACTAACCCCACTCAATTATGTTAGGTTCACCAAATCGTACCTGATTCGCACCGGATCTCACCCGTACCGAACGGGAATCCTTGTACGCTACAAGTAAGTGGGGAGAGGACGTTTGGCCTTGTTTGAAGACATTGTTTGGCATTCATTTAATTATATCTAGTCTAGTCATGCCATCATGAATATGCTATGTAGTTTAGTCATTCCTCACATTGTCATGCATATGTGCTATGTTTACTTTCTAAATGCCAATTGAATGAGATGTTTATATGTTGAATGTGGACATCATGGTGCATGATGCATTGATAGACTAGATGTTGTAGTCGGCTTGGAGACGAGTGCATTGGTGGCCCGTGGAATGGGACACGGAGGCACTATGCAATCGTACTATTGTCATATAGGAGCATGCAGTACTAGGATTTTCACCATCCCGTGCTACGACCCTTCCCAACAGGGGTTAAGGTGTTGGGTTATCATTTGGGGGGAAGCAGTGGTCGCGGTCGTCGGGTCATTGTGGCGGTTAGACATAACGCCCGGAGGGTCATGTAGGACAGCCGGTGGTACATTCAAGAGGGCCAATCGTACTGCTTTTAAATTGCTGGAGTCAGCACCTTTATTTTTAGTCATTTACATTTCTGTTGAGAGCTAGTGGACGACATTGTCTTTACTTTTCTGAGTACTCACGGTGGGCCTTCTCCGACAGCCATATGGGCGTATCACGGGAGGGAGTTCACGGATCGTACCCGGAGTATACGCGCATTGTGGTTGTAGTAGCACTAAAACCAAGGACTTAGTAATGTTGCTTAGGTGGATGTGATTTAAAATGTATAGCATGGCATGTAGTGCATATGATGTGTTTTGATGTGTGGACTGCTGTGTGGTCCATCTTACCACTTACTGAGCTAGTGAACTCATCCCACGTGTACACCCCTTTTTAGATGATTTTACAGGTCATACATCTGAGGAGCATGGGGTGAGTCCCACAGTCTAGTTTCCTGAAGAGGACTGGTGGACCCCTGAGGAGTTAAAGCACGGCACTGACTGCTCGTGCGAGAGTTGTGCTGCGGGACAGCAGTTCTGAGGCTGTGCTGAGCTCCACTTCTAAGGCCGAGCTGATCTCTTCTATGTGATGCCGAGCTGGGCTCAACCCTTGATGCCGAGCTGAGTTCTAGCCTTGATACCGAGCCAAGCTGTGTACTCTGATTGTTTTGGTGGATTTCCTCATGTACTTGATATTTGAATTTTATTTTTATTGTGTAAATATCATGCCTTCGGGCCCACATGTATATTATTATTGTATCACAATTCTGGTATCAAGTATTATGAGATTATTCACAAGAAAAACTTAGTCTTCCACTGATCTGATGAGTTTATATTAGTTGTGTGTATGCTGTGGTGGAATACAGTATCTGATGATCCTGGCAGGTTTGGGTTAACCGATGTTAACCCGGTCACTGGCCCGGTTCTGTGAGATCGGGGTGTGACAAACGGTGGTATCAGAGCGTGATGTTCTGCTCCACTCACAGCATACCATTAGAATCCCGTAGACTCTATAATAGGGAAATGGGGTTGGGTTAATGTAAAAGCTTTAAAGATTAAAAGCCAAAGAATGAAGTATAAAAAAAAAGTTGCATTTAGGGATTGCATTCATGGCATACGTGAGTGTAGATAAAAGGTAATTAAATTGATGTTATAACCTATAGAATACTAGTTTGACGAAATTTCGGCAACATAACAGCGTAAAATGGGATTTCAAAAAATTTTACACAAAACACCTGATAAACAACATATCCAATACAACAAGGATAAAAAATAGCAAAATACACCACAACTAAACTACACAAGTACTCCACATCCGAATTCACCACAAAATGATCACTATCAAAATATATTATTCCACAAATGATTCCAGCTACAGTACAAATACAAGGAATGAGACTAAATGAAGTATACAATAAGGTCTACAAAAAGAGAAAATGGATAAACAGCTGGTGTGGGCGAGCCAAGCCCTCACTGGTCATCGTCGTCATCATTGATGATCACCACGTTCACCGGAGGCCTAGAGTTGACGTCGAGGCAGTGATCGTAATAGTAAAACCTCACGTTCACAGTCGTACCTCCCTCCGAAGCTGGCCAAAATCTACTGAGATAGCGTTGGCCGTGGTGTCCAAGTCCTGATCCAGCCTGAGGAAGGAGTCCTCCAAAGTAGCCTGCCTCTCCAGGATGCGTTCCTCCTAGCAGGCACTCTCGTCCAGCCGCCTCAGTAGCTGAACTTGGCCATCCTGCAAGGCCCGCATGGAGGACATCATGCCCTCGAAGTCGTATGCACCACTCCTAGGTGGTGGGGTTCTATGTGGTGAGGCTGCAGCTCTGGAAGAACTGGGACCAGGACCTCTCGACTCCTAAGGTGCCTCCTCAGGGATGCCACCACGCACCAGATCCTCCTCCTCGTCCTGAGGAATGTAGTCCTCATCCTCCTCGTTGGACTCCTCCTCCATGAGGACATCCTCCATAGGGGCAGCCCTCCTACCCCTACCTCTCTGAGCTCCTGCTCTCGGAGGTGAATCCATGAGGGTGTGGAGACCCATCCTCAAGAGGTTACTCCGGTCAAACCTATCAGCCGGAGTCTTCCCCTCCTCACCGCTCAAGTCCACCCCGAAGAACTCGAAGATCCTAGTGAGGATCCTGCCATAGGGGAATCCTCCATCCTCAGGGTGGGAAGTGTGGTGCTCCATCGTCCTGAGAATGATGTAGGGGAGGCACAAGTGCTCGACACCTCCCTCTGCAGTCGTGTAAATGCAGAACGCAATGAAAGCTGCCATGAAACCCACCTGGTTTCGATGACCTCCTTTGGGGAGCAGGTTGAACTGGACCAACCGGGCAAATAGACGAACCTCAGGGTAGAAGGACGTCTCGGACTCCGGACGGGTGCTGTTGCCGCAGATAGTCTCATAGATGAAGTTCGGCGTCTCCAAACTCATGAACGGTCCCAGAGGCTTACTCCTGGGAGGACTGTAATATCGGTGCCCAATTGCCGATATACCCAGGATGCTGGCCAAGGTACCCACCGTCAACTGGATGTCTACCCCCTTCACCAATCTGCTTAGGGTGAACTCCCCGTACAGATACGACACCTCCAAGTTGCAGTAGAACCGATGGACTAGCTGCTTGTAGCATGGTTGGTCTACGTGAAGGATAGAATCCCAGCCCAAAGCTGAGAACCTCTCCTGAAGCCGAGCCTTGTGGAAGTCATCGACTACCACGGTCTTCTCCATCATCACTGACCTCTTCAGAAAGATCGGTCAGTTGGCTGCTGCCTCTGCACTAAGGAAGTGCTCCTCATCATAGTCTGTAGGGTCAGACCGGGCAGGTCCGGGTCTCCCTGTGCGGGGGGCTGAAGAGCTGGTCTCTGCACTCTTCCGCTTAGTAGCGGTGGTCTTACGTCGTACGCCAGAGGAAGATGGTCCTTTACCGGTGCGAGATGACATCCTGGTAAGAAGAAAAGGAAATGACAGCAGAAAAAGAGGGGAAACCCAAAACCCAAATTCTTGCAAAATGGAGAAGGCGACAAGCAGAGAACCTATGGACATGATGCACGGTAGGTGACAACACAGAGAAATATGCCAAAATAGTAAAATGACAGCAAAAGCGAAGAGCATAAATAACATGGGGGGATTCGATCCCAACGCGCAAACTCATTCACAATGGGGTAAAAGCTTGAAACCCTAGATCTATAACAAAATTCCATGGTAGTGGGATCATGAAAGCACAAAAACATACCCAAATAGGCTGGGGAAGTCCATAGATACAAGTATGGGATGAAAATCAAGGAACCCAATACAAAAAGAGGGATTTTCATGGGAATACATGGGGATTCCAAGCACAATGGACAATTCATGAAATCTATAGCATATCAAGCACGAAACAAGTGAAATGCATCACAAAGGAGTCATCAATTGAAGAAAAGGATCAAAAATTTAAGAAATCCCCAAATTTGGAAACCTAGGGCACGATTTGGGGTTTTCTCCAAATGAAGGGATAAAATCCTAATAAACTACAAACGACCACAGTAGAAACATCACAATCACATGGAAATGCTATTCTATGGAAAGAAAGGTGGAAGGAAAGCCTAGATTGAAGCCTACACGTGCATTTTACCCCAAATGGAAAATTCTGAGAATAGAGAAGAAGAAACTTACTTGAGGAAAAGGGAGAGTTAAACCTTCTCAAAAGCGCCGAGTGGGTGAGTAGACTCGCGAGTAGAAGTGCCGGGGAGACCTCCAAGATCGCCCAAGGAAGAGAGGAAGAAAGAGAAAGGAGTTGGGGAAAGAGACAAGACAGAACAGGGTCTGTAGGGCCCTGTTCATGTTTTTACACGGGCAGGACCGGCGGGTCTGACCGGTGGGCCCCAACCCACCGGTGCTACCCATTGGTTTGAGGCACTAGGACCGGCGGGCCCCTACCCCCCGGTGCAGCCCACCGGTTGTGAAAATTGGGAAATTTTGAAGATTTTTTTTCCCTTCTCTCCTCCTAGCATGATTACATTGTTTCTCATCATTGATATTATTCCTATATTAATGTGTTATGGTTAAGTGGGACCATTGACATACCTGTTGGGGCATTGGCCCTGTATCTTGGAAATTAAGTTACGATTTATTGTGGGCTATCATACACTACAATACCTTATGTGATGGCATATAATTGTGTGCCGAAATCAATACTCCGGTGTTTAACCAATATGGTGTGTGATATGTTCCAGGTACAGAGATACGATGGTACGCACTAGATCCGGTAGTAATGCCAGAGGTACCTTGCGGGGTCCTCGTCCGGTCGGTCGACCACAAAATCCCAGGGGGTCCCGCTCTGTGGGGCAAACCTCACCTCCACTACCTCCAGAGACCCTTGGTCAGGGTGGGGCACATGGGGACCCACCTATAACTACACTCCCGGACCCTCCATGGGTCATTACACCGGGAGATATTGCTACTATAATTCAGCAGTCCCAACAGGCTTTTCAGCAACAAATGCTTCAGCAACAGCAAGCATTTATGACTGTTATTCAGCAACAACTGGACCTTTCTCAATTGGGTCATCCTCCCCGGGTACTTACTCCACAGGACCCGCCTGTAGGGTCTAGTACGGCACCACAAGGGGGAGGTACATCTCCTATTCCACCATTCAATATTCCTCAGTATGGGATGCCTCCTCCATACTCCTACTATCCTGCTTATGCTCCTAACTTCCCTGCGACGAGTAATACGTCAAGGGTAGTGCAGTCATTCAAGAGGAACTTACCACCTGTATTCTCTAAGGTGGGGAGTGACCCTCTGGAACCGGACCAATGGATCCAAGAATTAGAGAAGATATTTGAGGTGCTTGAGTGCACGGATGCACAGAAACTCATTTGTGCTGGGTTGCAACTCAAGAAAGAGGCAAATTCTTGGTGGGAAGCCTCCAAGCCCATATTGTTGGCGGCCCATCCAGAACCCACTTGGGAGCAGTTCAAGGATTTAATCTTGGACAACCATTATCCTCGCAGCTTCAGAGACTGCAAGGAGACTGAGTTCATGGCCTTAACTCAAGGAGGTAAGACTATCCTTGAATACCAACAACAATTCGAGAGTTTGTTCCATTTTGCCCCAAGGCATATGAGGACAGCTGAAGAGAAGGCAGCGAGGTTCCTAAAAGGCCTGAAAGCATCTATTGGGTCTGTACTTGAGGTCTTGGATTTGACCGAATATGGCTAGATTGTGCAAAGGCCAAGACCATGGAGGATAAGCAAAAGGGAGAACAGTCCCTCACCCCTGGGCTGTGGAAGAGAACAAATCCATTCCCGGATATGGGAAATTCCTCCAAGGCATACCGCGGATCGTACAGTTTTGGGCCTATGTATAGACAGCCCTATAGGCCATCTGGCTACCCTCCTAGACCAGTTGGTGGTTCGGGTTCCACCTCTTTCCGCCCGAACACAAGTGTGGCACCTACAGCTCCAAGGCCACCTCGACCTCCATCTGCAGCGGGTCAAGTGCAGAGGGGCCCCGCCCCAGTTCCGACGTCTCAGATTTGTTGCTTCAATTGCCATTCATATGGGCATTATGCGAAAGACTGTAGGGCCAGACCAGCCTTGCCCTCCAGTCAGCCCTCTGCGTACTGACCTCCCTTAGCTCGGGGAAATCAACCGCAGGGAAGGATGTATGCTCTGTCAGCTGAGGAAGCTGAGGCCAGTACAGAAGTAGTGGCAGATACATTTTAAATTAAGAAATTCATTATGGTTAATATTGATGACCTTCTGAAATTATATGCATTGTTATACTAGGTATCCTACCCATATCTGGCATACCAGCCTATGTTTTATTCGATTCAGGAGCTACTCATTCATTCGCATTTAAGAGATTTGTAGAGAAACTTGGGATGTCACCCAGAATCCTAGATTGCGGAATGATTGTCATTATGCCTACGGGTAAAGTTATACAGTTGAAGGAGGTATATGGGCCGTGCCCAGTCGAAATTAGTGGGAAGAACCTTGATGCACAACTCATTAAGTTTAATATGCAGAATTTTGATGTTATATTGGGTATGGATTGGTTGTCGGCTCATCGAGCTACTGTGATCTGTGCTGAAAAGCTGATTAGGGTGACAGATGACGAAGAGAAAGAATTGATATACCGAGCAGATACAATGAAACGAGTGAAGAAGGTCCTCGTCTCCGCTCTTCAAGCGGTAAAATTCCTAGAAAATGGATGTCAGGGTTACTTAGCATCGGTACTTGATGTTGATGCAAGGATTACACCTCTAGAAGAGGTAAAGGTGGTTAAAGAGTTTCCCGACGTTTTCCCAGATGATCTGATGCATTTACCACCTGATACAGAGTTGGAGTTTGCCATAGATTTGACTCCTGGAGAAGCTCCAGTATCTAAGGCTCCATACAGGATGGCACCAGCTGAATTGAAGGAGTTGCAGATGCAGTTGCAAGAACTATTGGAAAAGGGGTTTATTCGCCCAAGTGTTTCACCTTGGGGTGCCCCGGTGTTGTTTGTCAAGAAGAAGGATGGCAGTTTGCGTATGTGCATCGATTATCGAGAATTAAATAAGTTAACCATTAAGAACCAGTATCCATTGCCACGCATTGATGATCTATTTGACCAACTGCAGGGTGCCAGGGTATTTTCAAAGATAGACCTTCGATCAGGCTATTATCAGCTCAAGATAAAGAGCAACGACATACCCAAAACAGCATTTAGGACTCGGTATGGTCACTATGAGTTCCTAGTGTTATCTTTTGGGTTAACCAATGCACCGGCAGCATTCATGGATCTAATGAATCGAGTATTTCAGGATGTGCTTGATAAATGGGTAATTGTTTTTAGGGTAATTTACAACGCCACCCCCTGGAGAATGCCAATATTAGAGGGACACCCCCTCTCTTTCACCAAATTGGACTTAGACCCCCTCCCGTCAGTCAACGTTACATAATATACCAAGAATGCTGACATCAGCAGTTAATATTTTTTCTAAAGTCCATTTTGCCCTTTAAAATAATGGAGTACCAAAATTGCCCTTAATGGTTCTATTCCCAAGTCAGCCTCAATGAGTTGAGAAGAAGAACGGGTAGGCTTGCAGATCGGCGACTGCGAACACTCTTTCGACGACGGCGACGACGGCGACTATGGCAGCGAACCCCCTCCAGCGACTACGGCAGAAAAATGTCTAATTTATTAGTTTTTACTCATAAGGGCAAAAACGTCATTTCAAAGCATCATATAACGTTGACTGACGGTAGGGGGTCCGAGTCTAATTTGGTGAAAGAGAGGGGGTGTCCCTCTAATATTGGCATTCTCCAAGGGGTGGCGTTGTAAATTACCCTTGTTTTTATTGATGAAATCTTGATCTACTCCAAGATGGAAGAGGAGCACACTCAACACTTGAGAATGGTGTTACAGAGGTTGAGAGATCAACAGTTGTTTACCAAGCACAACAAGTGTGAATTCTAGCTTGAACAAGTTGGATTCCTAGGGCACGTAGTGTCTAAAGCCGGAATCGAGGTAGATCTTGCTAAGGTGAAAGCAGTAGTGGAATGGGAAAGGCCCAAGAATGTTACTGAAATTAGAAGCTTCTTGGGTTTGGCTAGATATTACCGGCGCTTCATTGAGAATTTTGCTCGGATCTCAGCACCAATGACCAAGTTGACTAAAAAGGGTGTGAAATTTGACTGGGTAGAGGAATGTGAGAAGAGCTTCCAGGAATCGAAAGAAAGGTTGGTGACTGCCCCTGTGCCGACTATTCCTGAAGGCACAGGTGGAATGACAGTCTATACCGATGCTTCCAAAGTTGGTTTGGGTTGTGTTCTCATGCAACGCGGTAAGGTAATAGCGTATGCATCCCGACAACTAAAGGAGTATGAGAAGAATTACCCCACTCATGACTTAGAACTGGCTGCAGTCATTTTTGCCCTTAAGATCTGGCGACATTATTTGTATGGGGAGAAGTGTGAGATATACAGTGATCACAAAAGCCTGAAGTACTTCTTCACCCAGAAGGATTTAAACATGAGACAGAGAAGATGGCTTGAACTCATGAAGGATTATGACTGCGATATTCAGTATCATCTCGGCAAGGCAAATGTAGTGGCAGATGCATTGAGTCGGAAAACACAGACTGTGTCGCTCTCATACTTAGCAGTCAGCCCACCACTCGTGCAAGAGGCGATGTTAATGGATGAAACCCTCTTATATGAGGGGGCAACCTTAGAGCTTGAACCTCAACCAGAAAACCTTAAATGGTTGACGGTATCTTTGACGACTCTACAGGTGCATCCGACGATTAGGCAAGAGGTGATAATGAAGCAACCTTTGGATCCTGAATTACAGCGGATCAGAGTTAAGGTTCAAGATCAAACAATGAACGACCCAGATTTTGCTGTAGCCAGTGATGGGGCATTGATGTTTCGAGACAGATTGTGTGTACCCGATGATTTGGATACACAAGACAAGATAGTGCGAGAAGCACATAGCTTCGAGTACTCACTTCACCCAGGAAGTACCAAGATGTACAAAGACCTCAAACAAAGTCACTGGTGGCCAAACATGAAAGTCACCATAGCTTTGTATGTGGCGACTTGTCTTACCTGCCAGAAAGTAAAAGCCGAGAGGCATCGACCTTATGGTACTCTTCAGCCACTCCCAGTACCAGAATGGAAGTGGGAAAGGATTACAATGGACTTCGTCACTGGACTACCAAGTACACCTAAGGGAATGGACGCGATATGGGTGATCGTGGATCGGCTTACCAAGACTGCTCTTTTTATTCCTATCAAGACCAAGTTCTCCATGACCAAACTAGCACAACTTTACATGGACAACATAGTGCGCTTACATGGAGTGCCAGTGAGCATTGTTTCAGATAGGGACCCAAGGTTCACTTCTAGATTTTGGAAAAGCTTACAGCGTGCCTTGGGATCACAGCTGAATTTGAGTACAGCTTTTCACCCACAGACGGATGGTCAGTCGGAGCGAACTATACAGACATTAGAAGACATGCTCAGGGCATGTGCAATGGAGATGAGTGGCAGTTGGGAAGAATATATACCTCTTATGGAGTTTGCATATAACAACAGTTACCAAGCCACAATTGGGATGGCTCCGTATGAGGCGTTATATGGCAGGAAGTGCAGAACTCCTTTGTATTGGGATGAGGTAGGTGAACGTCGAATGTTAGGACCTGAGATGATACAAATGACTTGTGACAAAGTCGACGTTATTAGAGAATGGATTAAAGCAGCTCAGTCCCGTCAAAAGTGCTATGCGGACACCCGCAGAAAAGACATTGAATTTCATCCAGGAGAAAAGGTATTTCTCAAGATCTCTCCTACTAAAGGGTTGCAAAGGTTTCACAGAAAGGGGAAGTTGAGCCCAAGATACATTGGACCATTTGAGATCTTATCCCGGGTTGGCTCAGTAGCCTACATGCTTGCTCTGCCACCTTCGCTTGGGGATGTTCACAATGTATTCCATGTATCCATGCTGAAGAGATACGTGCATGATCCATCTCATGTACTACCCGTGGAACCAGAGTACCTAGAAGTTGATATGACATATACAGAACAACCTGAAATTTTGGACCCGAAGGTGAAAACCCTTCGCAACCGCTCCATTTCCTATGTAAAGGTGCGATGGGCTGATCATTCACTTGAAGAAGCATCTTGGGAGGTAGAGGATGAAATGCAAGCCAAGTACCCTCATCTTTTTTATCAACCAAGTACGCAATTTCGAGGACGAAATTTTTCAGAAGGGGGGGTAATATAATACCCTACTTTTTAAACCCGGTCTGATTTCACGGTTGACCCAGTTTAACCGTGCAGGAACCGAACCAGAGGGAGTTAGAGCGGGTTCCTTATGGGCTATGATGGCAAGGGTGACCTTAAACACCGGCTGGCCTGACAAGTCCGAGCCAGTGCTAGAAGAGACGGGAGTGCCCAAGCCGTGTACATGCACCTACCATAAGGCCATGTACGGATAAAGCAGGTATTATAGCCGTATTTTAAGGTATATATGTAT
>NC_056565.1:6375003-6392747 GCF_013358625.1 Macadamia integrifolia
CTGTGAAAAGGATTATGAAATATATTAAAGGAACTAAACACTTGAAATTGTGTTTTCAAGCAGAAAAGCTTGAGGTTATTGGATATTCCGATGCTGATTTTGGAGGTGACAGAGATGATTGTAAGTCCACCTCTGGTCATGTGCTCATATATGGAGGAGCAGCAGTTTCTTGGGGTAGCAAGAAACAAGGGTGTGTTGCTAGGCACACACAAGAAGCTGAGTATGTTGCTTGTAGTATGGCAAGTACTCATGCAGTCTGGATAAGACGGTTTTTAAATGAGTTTGGGCTGGATCTTGTAGATGGACCAGTGGAAATATTCTGTGATAATCAAGCAGCAATAAGCTTGATACACAGTGGTGCAAATAGCTCAAGGGGAAAACATGTAGAAATACAGTACCACTATATTCGAGATATAGTAGAAAAAGGTGAAATTAAAGTAACCTATATACCTACAAGTGATATGGTAGCCGATCCCCTCACAAAGGGAGTTCGTGCGGAAGCTTACATTAAGCATGTAAATTTAATGGGACTTAGAACAGTCTAAGTCTGGAATAGGAACTGAATGTTTCTCATCATGACCATGTTTTTTATTGTTCCTGGATATGGGAATGGAAATGGAAATGGAAATGTCGCGATAGATGTTCTTGGAAATTAGAACTCTAAATGGAATTTTCATTAAGGTAATTCTTGGAAATGGGAAAGGAAAATATGAATTCGGCCAGAATGGCCAAGTGGGAGATGTTGGTGAGATGGCCATCTGGCCTTATCACAGAACTGCAGTAACGGTCGCTCCGTTACGGAAGGAGTAATTTCAGGAGTAATGGCAGGGCGATTCCGCTGATCGGAAAAGATCCGTTGTTCAACGGATCTTTGGACTCTATCTCTATAAAAGAGTGAATAGTAAAGTTGGAAAAATATACGCATATGATCAGTCAGTTGGAGCCCTAAAAATTCCTAGAAACCTTCTTTGTCTTCCTCATCCTCTGTTCCTGAAAAACCTTTACACTTTTCTCAATGAATAACGAGAAAAAGAAAGGGAAAAAAAAATAATCCAACCCCCCCATGGGAGAATTGGGTTGGTGGCATGTGATGCCGTGCATTCGTTCATGTCTATACAAGAACAAGAACCCCATGTCTTTCATTTAGAAGTATGGATAGAGCAAAAAGTTTCACCATTTACTCCCCACTACACTAGTGGTTTTATAACCAGATAACAGATAATCTGTGGAAGTATATTGAAATTTGCATCTCTTCACTCCAAGGAGTTTAAGTTACACTGCAAGAGAATATATTAAGGAAGAGTTTATGCACTGTCAGAGATGAAGTTTTAAGGCTTAGAACTTCTAGGATGTAGTTGTGGTCATATTGAGAATAACACACTCTTACTCGAAAGAAACAAAAGTAGGGAGATTACGGCACAAAGAAGAGAAATTTGAGAAGGTGTACTTGAAAATAACTTTAAACACTGGATTTGTTTCAGTGAAGGATGAGCAGATTATGCACTTCTCTAAGGCTTTTACATGATTTGATCCTTTTTTTTTTATTGGGGTTAAAGCTTTTGCCTGTTTATCTGCAAAGCAGCAACAATCTTTGGCCTGATTTCTGTATTTTGCAAAAAAAATAAAAAATTGGATGCTCTCTAAATTTCTGTATCCTTTAAGCATCAAACATCAAATCCTCTCTAAAAGATAACCCATAATTCTTAAAAATTGGATGCTCTTAACAGAATTATATAACTGGTATGTCATAAGTAAGTGTAGTTCACCAATTTGAGGAAGTCTAAATTGATTTGCACTGAACACATTATACCAACTAGATTAAAACCAAGATATAGAGAAAGATGAAAAACAAGTTTTTCAGCAGCTTTAACTTCAGCGAGAATTGAATCGAATAGCTCAAATGGAACCAGATCAAAAGGATAGGAAGGAAGGAACAATCGACTCGCCTGAGATGATGGTTTTCTGTATGTAGATCGTAACACAAATGCAGGGGAGATTTTTTGTAGCCCAGATGCATGGAAGATTTAGGGCTTCACCAACACCTGAGAAGAAAAATTGAAAGAGAGGAAGATAAGGCCATCATTGCAGATCATGGCATCAAACGTAGATAGGTTAGGGAATCATTACAAACCTTTCCTCTCTAGAGAAGGAACAGATTTCAAAGAGCTATCCTCGCCGGAGAACGAACAACTTTCATAGACCTTTCCTCCCGGAGTAGCTCAGAGATTTCGGTGACCTATGTGCAAACCAAGGAGTGGGTCCTATCTTGTTCATTGGTAGGTTGAAGAAACTGAGAAGGGTGATTAAGTAAAATATGGCTCAAGTTAATGGATCAGACCTCAAACCAGTCACACAGTGTTAGATTTTTGGGTCTAAATATAATAAACGAAACTCGAAGGGGGATGATGTAATAAAGGCAAATGCGAAGGAAGTTGGTTGTAAATTTCCCTAATAGTTACAGTAGTCAAAATATTACTCTAATACAAATTTTTTTTTGTTCGAATATTGTAAATACAATTTTCATTACAAAAAAATAAAAATTTACTATTTTTAGCTTCTGTTTTGAGTCATTGGGAGGTTAATGTTTAGTTGGTAGTTACGTTTTTATTGATAGATAGACAAGAGATTTCAATTTTGAATCGGTTGAATTGTGCATTTTGTTTAATTTGGGAATTTCTTTTTCAGTCCCAATAGTAGTTAGTATAAGTTTGATTCCCATTATGATTTATTTAGAATTGTGTAAGGTTAGTATGATTTTTTTCTTTTAAATTGGTGAGATCCTTTTAAGAATTGATTGTCAATTTGGGGTAAGGATGTCCAATAAACTTATTCTTGGCCAAAACTGAATTTTTTGTGGGTATATTTCCAAATGTTATGGTTTTTGTTTAGGCTAAGAGAAATGGTCCTCCACTGTTAAGTTTTGATGGTCAAACTCTACAACTATTGATGATGGATAGTCCTTTAGATCAGAGAGGGTTGGGCTTGTTACTAATTCTTGGTAAGCTAGCAGCATGCACTAATAACAGGGTTGAACAAAGGATGGCAAAGGAGTTTTTTCCAAAAGGGAGGATAGGATAACACATTTTGGGTACCTTGGTGGTGTGCCCAACTTTTTCCCTTTTCTTATTTATTCTCCAAATATTTGTATCTTCCTATGGTATCGAGACAACAACAGGTGCAAGGGTTTGATGTGCAGGCTTAGATAATAAAATATTTACGATGGTAAGGTAACATAGGGAAATTCGAAAAGAAAAAAATAGTGGATTGATAGTTTTGACCAACTAGAAAATGAGCTAATTGAAAGCTTATCACGTAAATAGATATAAAATTTTGAGGCATAAATCATAAATAATTCCTCAGATGTTTATGGATTTTAATTTATTTGATTTATATTTATCAGAAGTAAGAATTACTGGTCATATAATATATCAAACACCTGTAAGAATAGAAATGTGTCCATGGTTTTAAGTATCTCCGATACCGATACGATACCCTCCGATACGTATCTTAAATTTAGTTGGTCGATACGATACACACCGATACGATACATTGAATTTTTTAAATCATTTCGTATCGATATATATCCTACAATACATACCGATATGCATCAATACACCACTAATACACATCGATACGATACGACATGCCTCGATACGACTCTATGAAAAATATAAAATTGAGGTAAAATGTACGTTTCGGTATGTATTGGTACGTATCGGTATATATCAGCACGTATCGGTGAGTATCGATATATATATATCGGTACGTATCGGTGAGTATCGATACGTATCGGTGCTACGGTCATATAATGGCCAATATGGGTAATTTTTCAGAAAAAAAACGATTTTTTGAATGGTTTTTGTTCCAAAGTTGTTGTCAGCCATATTTTTCCCTAACTAAAGTGGAAATCAAGGTTGGGAACAAGGATTTTACATTTATGGGACAACTACAAACCTTGAATTCTTAGTACGATACCCTCAATTTAGTGTTTATGCATAATACATGTTATCAATAACTTTTTTTAACAAATTCTTTATGCAAAAGTGTTTAAAAAAATGTTTCATATCCATTTATGTGTGTATCTTTAGCGTATCTTAGTGTATCTCCGATACGATACGATACCCTCCGACACGTATCTTAATTTTGGCCGACCGATACGGTGACCGATACCGATACTTTAATCCTTGCTTGCATCTGTGGACCTCCATTGTCTATTTGGGTATGTTTCTTGTACATTCATGATCCCGCTACCATGGCATTTCGTTCTAGACCTAGGGTTTCAAGCTTTTACTCCATTGTGAATGAGTTTGCGCATTGCAATTGAATCCTTCCATGTCATCCTTGCTGTTATTTTACTATTTTAGCATGTTTCCCCTTTGTCGCTTACCGTGCATCATGTCCATAGGTTCCCTATCATTTCTAGCTTGTCGCTTTTTCCATTTTGCGAGAATTTGGGTTTTGGGCTTCCCTTTTTCTGCTGTCATTTTCTTTTCTTTACTTACCCCACTTTCTTTTCTTCTTACCAGGATGTCATCTCGCACCGGCAAAGGACCATCTTCCTTTGGCATACGACGTAAGACCACTGCTACTAAGCGGAAGAGTGCAGAGACTAGCTCTTCAGCCCCTCGCACAGGGAGACCCGGACCTGCCCGGTTTGACCCTACAGACTATGATGAGGAGCACTTCCTCAGTGCAGAGGCAGCAGCCAACTGGCCGATCTTCCTGAAGAGGTTAGTGATGATGGAGAAGATCGTGGTAGTCGACGACTTCCACAAGGCTCAGCTTCAGGAGAGGTTCTCAGCATTGGGCTGGGATTCTATCTTTCATGTAGATCGACCATGCTACGAGCAGCTAGTCCGCCGGTTCTACTGCAACTTGGAGGTGTCTCATCCATACGGGGAGTTCACCATAAGCAGCTTAGTGAAGGGGGTAGACATCCAGTTGACGGTGGGTACCTTGGCCAGCATCCTGGGCATATTGACGACTGGGCACCGATACTATAGTCCTCCCAGGAGTAAGCCTCTGGGACTGTTCATGAGTTTGGAGACGTCGGACTTCATTTATGAGACTATCTGCGGTAGTAGCACCCGTCTGGAGTTCAATACGTCCTTCTACCCCGAGGTTCGTTTATTTGCTCGATTGGTCCAGTTCAACCTGCTCCCCAAAGGAGGTCATCAGAACTAGGTGGGTTTCATGGCGGCCTTCATCGCTTTCTGCATCTTCACGGCCGCAGAGGGAGGCGGCGAGCACTTATGCCTTCCGTACATCATCCTCAGGACGATGGAGCACCATACTTCCCACCCTGAGGATGGAGGATTCCCCTACGGTAGGATCCTCACCGGGATCTTCTAGTTCTTCGGGGTGGACCTAAGCGGCGAGGAGGGGAAGACTCCGGCTGATAGGTTCGACAGGAGTAACCTCCTGAGGATGGGTCTCCATACCCTCATGGATACGCCCCCGAGAGCAGGAGCTCAGAGAGGTAGGGGTAGGAGGGCTGCCCCTATGGAGGATGTCCTCATGGAGGAGGAGTCCAGTGAGGAGGATGACGACTACGTTCCTCAGGATGAGAGGGATGATCGGGTGGGTGATGGCATCCATGAGGAGGCGCCCCAGGAGTCGAGAGGCCCCCGGTCCTAGTTCCTCCAGAGCTGCGGCCTCATCGCATAGAGCCCCACCACCTGAGGGTGGTGCATACGACTTCGAGAGCATGATGTCCTCCATGCGGGCCTTGCAGGATGGCCAGGTTCAGCTACTGAGACGGCTGGACGAGAGTGCCTCCAGGGAGGAACGCATCTTGGAGAGGCAGGCCACTTTGGAGGATTCCTTCCTCAGGCTGGGTCAGGACTTGGACACCACGGCCAACGCTATCTCAGCAGATTTTGGCCGGCTTCGGAGGGAGGTACGACTGGTGAACGCGAGGTTTGACTATTACGACCACCGCCTTGACGTCAACTCTAGGCCTCCGACGAACGTGGTGATCATCGATGATGATGACGATGACCAGTGAGGGCTTAGCTCGCCCACACCAGCTGTTTATCCATTTTCTCCTTTTTTTTTGTAGACCTTATTGTATACTTCATTTATTCTCATTCCTTGTATTTGTACTGTAACTGGAATCATTTGTGGAATAATACATTTTGATAGTGATCATTTTGTGGTGGAATCAGATGTTGAACACTTGTGTAGTTTAGTTGTGTATTTTGCTACTCGATCATTATTATATCATATTATCTGTTGTTTATCAGGTGTTTGTGTGTAAAATTATTTTGGAAATCCCATTTTACGCCGTTATACTGCCGAAATTTCGTCAAACTAGTATTCTATAGGTTACAACATCAATTTCATTATCTTTTATCTACACTCACGTATGCCATAAATGCAATCCCTAATGCAACCCTTTTTAATACTTCATTCTTTGGCTTTTAATCTTTAAAGCTTTTACATTAACCCAACCCCATTTCCCTATTATAGAGTCTACGGGATTCTAATGGTATGCTGTGAGTGGAGCAGAGCATCACGCCTCTGATACCACCGTTTGCCACACCCCGTTCTCACAGAACCGGGCCAGTGACCGGGTTAACACCGGTTAACCCAAACCTGCCAGGATCATCAGATACTGTATTCCACCACAGCATACTCACAACTAATACAAACTCATCAGATCAGCGGAAGACTAAGTTTTACCTGAGAATAATCCCATAGTACTTGATACCCGAATTGTGATACAATAATTATATACATGTGGGCCCGAAGGCATGATAATTACACAATAAAAGTACAATTCATATATCAAGTATGTAAAGGAAATCATTAAAATAATCAAAGTACACAGCTCGGCTCGGCAATAAGGCTAGAGCTCAGCTCGGCATCAAAGGTTGAGCCCAGCTCGACGTCACATAGTAGAGCTCAGCTCGGCCTCAGAAGTGGAGCTCAGCACGGCCTCAAAGGTGGAGCTCAGCTCGCCTTAGAACTGCTGTCACTCTCGCACGAGCAGTCAGTGCCGTGCTCTAACTCCTCAGGGGTCCACCAGTCCTCTTCAGGAAACTCGACTGTGGGACCCACCCCATGCTCCTCAGATGTATGACCTATAAAATCATCTAAAAAGGGGTGTACACGTGGGATGAGCTCACTAGCTCAGTAAGTGGTAAGATGGACCACACAGCAGTCCACACATCAAAACACAATCATATGCACTACATGCCATGCTATACATTTTAAATCACATCCACCTAAGCAACATTACTAAGTCCTTGGTTTTAGTGCTACTACAGTCACAGTGCGCGTATACTCCGGGTACGAGCCTCAAACTCCCTCCCGCGATACGCCCATAGGGCTGTCGGAGAAGGCCCACCGTGAGTACTCGGAAAAGTAAAGACAATGTCGTCCACTAGCTCTCAACAGAAATGTAAATGACTAAAAATAAAGGTGCTGACTCCAACAATTTAAAAGCAGTACGATTGGCCCTCTTGAATGTACCACCGGCTGTCCTACATGACCCTCCGGGCGTTATGTCTAACCGCCACAGTGACCCGACGACCGCGACCACTGCTTCCCCCCAAATGATAACCCAACACCTTAACCCCTGTTGGGAAGGGTCGTAGTACTGGATGGTGAAAATCCTAATACCGCATGCTCCTATATGACAATAGTACGATTGCATAGTGCCTCCGTGTCCCATTCCACGGGCCACCAATACACTCGTCTCCAAGCCGACTACGGCATCTAGTCTATCAATGCAACATGCACAATGATGTCCACATTCAACATATAAACATCTCATTCAATTGGCATTTAGAAAGTAAACATAGCACACATGCATAACCATGTGAGGAATGACTAATCTACATAGCATATTCATGATGGCATGACTAGACTAGATATAATTAAATGAATGCCAAACAATGCCTTGAAACAAGGCCAAACTTCCTCTCCCCACTTACTTGTAGTATACAAGGATTCTCGTTCGGTACGGGAGAGATCCGGTGCGAATCGGGTAGGATTTGGTGAACCTAACATAATTGAGCGGAGTTAGTACTTCACCATTTGGAATCAAAATTAATACGATTCGATGACAAAATCATGTTTAGAACGTTAAGAGAAGGTCACACGTCCGATTTGGGTTCAATCGGACATAAGGATCACCTTCGGGGCCACACGGGTGGGTCAGACAGGTGGGCTGTCTGGCCCACCGATTTGGACCGACGGGTAGGGGCCCGGCCGGTAGGGCCCGCCAGTCTGGCCTGCCGGTTGGGCCAGGGGCCCCTGCTAGGACCAGCGGGTAGGGTGGCCCACCGGTTGGGCCTGCCGGCTGTGCCCGAAGGCCCCTGCCCTCTCAGGTGGGTGCCCACAGGCGGGTAGGGCCCACCAGCTCCACCCACCGGTCTTGGCGGGAAAAACGTTGTTTCTTCCCAACTTCCTCCATTCTTTGGGGATTCAAATGGGGGCTTTTCCCAATCCATTCTTCACATTTTCAAGTCTTATAGGATGGCTCTAACCTAGATCTAGGTTAGATTCAAGTGATGGGAAACCATCTTACCTTCTTTGCTCAAGAACAACTTCAAACCCTCCAAATCGCTTCAAACCCACAATGCTTCTTCCACCTTGTCAATACCTCTTCAAATCCTTCAAGATCAACACATAAATCATCTATTAAACCTTAGATTCATCATTTCAAAGGGGATTTACAAGATCTCAAGAAACCCTACTCGAATCAAGGGTTTAAGCTTGGGTATGGTGAATGTTCAAAGAACCCAACTTTGCTTACCTCTAAATGTAGATCTAGAGTTGAAGATCACTCTCCCGGCGCCGGAATGGGAAGATCAGCTTCGGCGCCGCTGATATCCTTCTCTTCCCTTCTTCTTCCCTTTCTTTTCTCTCTCCTCTTTACTATCCTCACCAACGTACGGGTGTCATAAATGAAAAGAAAAGAAAAACATAAAGCTATATATATAATTCCTAAATAAGTGAATAGTGCACATGGATGGGTCACTCAGGTGGGTGGGTGCACCCACCTGTCTGCCCACTTGAGGCCAAAACTTGGGATTTTGACAGAGTTCGGGCCTCGGCGCGAACCCCACCCCTGGCATACGATGTAGTATACGTATATACCTTAAAATACGGCTATAATACCTGCTTTATCCGTACATGGCCTTATGGTAGGTGCATGTACACAGCTTGGGCACTCCCGTCTCTTCTGGCACTGGCTCAGACTTGTCGGGCCAGCCGGTGTTTAAGGTCACCCTTGCCATCATAGCCCATAAGGAACCCGCTCTAACTCCCTCTGGTTCGGTTCCTGAATGGTTAAACCGGTTCAACCGCGAAATCAGACCGGATTTAAGAAGCAGGGTATTACAAGTTTAGTATGTAGTAACAGGCTAACAGCACATGCCATGACCCATTTCTCTATTCTATTACATGTATGTTTGCCTCCTCTTATAACATGGTCCCCATCTAGAACCCGAGATAGTTGTATAATGTGAATAAAACAATGACAGTTTTCATTGACCTCTAAGTCAAGAAAACTTACAGCCATCAATATTGGCAAGAAATATTTGCCCTATATCAATGGTTGAAAATACTTCCCATTGATGCATAACACCCTAAAGATACTATCTAACACCTTGATCATGGAATTTATAGGTGAAAAAAAGTCTAGGTTGACAAAGGAAACATCAAACGTATGAATCAATGAGAGCAGTTTTTTTGTGCTCGCCTATGTCTAGTATTTCTTGTGTCATACCTACGAGATTCTAGTTGCCAACAAAATAATAGATTTGGGATAAAGATTTTATGCCAAGTCATGCAAGTCCACGATCGATTTCATGGGCATCGGATTGGTATAAATACCTAATGAAAATGAACAACCCCCCATTAGACGCATAGTCATCCAATGAAAAAATGACTAGATACAAAAATCTTTTTCATCCTTGTAGGAAAAGAACGCTATTTAGTCGCATGTCCTTCTCCAACAGAACAGATAATGAAATAACACCCACTTTTATAAAATTCAATAAAATATATTTATTTTTTTGGTACAAATATGAAATCCAATAAAAGAAACTTAGGAAACCTTTATTATGTGAAAATTGTTTGCAACCATTGTACCATTGTATAATGAGGAAAAGATGGAAAAGAGTCTTTGGAAATATGTATTTGATACTCATCCCATTTTATCGCTAGTTGCTGACGATGTGGACTGTCTTTATTTTTCCTTTATTATATTTCTCTACACTCATTCAACCACTTTGATGTCCCAGTCAAAGCTAGGGTACTGTCCAGTTGCCACTACATTTTACAAGGTTGAATAATAAATTCTTGTAATGACGGAAGCAGTGACATGACATGGATCAGGTTCTTTAATTTAGAAGGTCCTGGAAGATTAGGGCTGATTCGCTTCTAATTTTATGTTCAACAAAGGCCTAATAGGCCCAAGGCGCCCAAGACGAGGAGACTATAAATATTCCCCCACGGTAACAGCCAACTACATTAGTTATTCACGCCTTTAAGCTCTGCAATATTAGGTAAACAATGGCTGATGAGGTGACTCTTCTGGATTTCTGGCCTAGCCCATTTGGGATGAGATGCAGAATAGCCTTAGCTGAAAAAGGCATCAAACATGAATACAAGGAGGAAAATCTTAGGGATAAGAGCCCATTGCTCCTTCAGATGAACCCTGTTCATAAGAAAATCCCTGTCTTGATTCATAATGGAAAACCCATTTGTGAATCACTGAACATTGTTCAATATCTTGATGAGACTTGGAAGGTTTCTCCTCTGTTGCCTACTGATCCTTACCAGCGTGCTCAAGCCAAGTTTTGGGCTGATTATGTCGACAAGAAGGTGGGCTCTCTTCTACTGTTCCATCTCGTTCTTTTACTGTTCATTAGATATTACAAATTTGGATTTTTTTTTTATTTGATGGCCTCTTAGCATTTTAGTGTTATTTCTTTGAACTGGGTTTCTCTTGTTTTATTCTGTTTCTTAGGTAGATTCCATCAGCATAAATAATGGATCCATTCAAGAAATAGAAAAATAAAAAAGGGTTTATCAGCTTATCTCTTTCTAGTCACATGGGTATTTTGTAATTACTGATTTCTGATTTGGGTTCCTTTTGTTCTTCTTTTTGAGACAGAGTTCTTTAGATCCCTTATGATTTTTCACCAACTGGGTCAGATGTGTATTTTGCAATTACTGATTTCTTATTTGGGTTCCTTTTGTTCTTCTTTCTGAGACAGAGTTCCTTAGATCCCTTATGATTTTTCACCAACTGGGTCAGATGTGTATTTTGCAATTACTGATTTCTTATTTGGGTTCCTTTTGTTCTTCTTTCTGAGACAGAGTTCCTTAGATCCCTTATGATTTTTCACCAACTGGGTCAGATGGGTATTTTGCAATTACTGATTTCTGATTTGGGTTCCTTTTGTTCTTCTTTCTGAGACAGAGTTCCTTAGATCCCTTATGATTTTTCACCAACTGGGTCAGATGGGTATTTTGCAATTACTGATTTCTGATTTGGGTTCCTTTTGTTCTTCTTTCTGAGACAGAGTTCTTAGTTCCCTTATGATTTTTCACCAACTGGGTTTTATTGATTGATCTAACTATTTTTTTTCCTGGGCTAGTTTTATTGATTGATCTAACTTTTTCTTGTTCTGGGCTTAAAAAATGCAGGTTTACGAATTGGGTTCAAAGGTCTGGAAGACCAAAGGAGAAGAGCAAGAGACAGCAAAGAAGGATTTTATAGAGTGCTTGAAAGTGATGGAAGGTGAGCTTGGTGACAAGACTTACTTTGGTGGTGAAACCTTTGGGTATGTAGATGTGAGTCTTATCCCATGGTACTGCTGGTTCTATGCCTTTGAGACCTGTGGGAACTTTAGTGTTGAAGCTTCTTGCCCCAAGCTGGTGGCTTGGGCCAAGAGGTGCATGGAAAAGGAGAGTGTCTCCAAGTCTCTGGCTGAGCCTCAGAAGATCTATGAATTTGTTCTGCTACTCCAAAAGATGTTTCGTATTGCTTGAGGAAGAAGAGATTGAGGGACTACTTGAGATATTGGAATCTTATGTTTCTTTATTATAGCAATAATAATGTATATCCTCCTCTCTTCTTGCCCTGCATAGGTGTGGGTCATGGAGTATAGTGGAGATACAGTCAATGGCAACTAAAAGTTGCCTTTTTGGTTGGTGTGGGTTCCATGTCTTATGTTCTTATTTTATTATGGCATTAATAGAAGTTGCTTTTTGTGTTTCCAAATTTATACTCTCCTATGGTCTCGGAATCCTCACTTTTTTTGAAAATAAATAAATAAATAAATAAATAAATTGGGGATGTTTTCCTAGATTAACAAAATTATTTGGGGAAGGTTTTCCTTTGGCCTGGGTCAAGGGCAGTCTTGGGATAGATTTGGATCTTCTATGGCAAAATATGGTGTTTGGCGTGCATTCAACGTTTAGAAACATCTTAGATTGCATGTGATTGTTTTGGATTACGTGTTAAGACAATTTTGATTTCAACATTTAGAAACACCTTAGATTGCATGTGATCGTTTTGGATTACGTGTTAAAGACAATTCTGATCGTTGAATACATGTTAGATATCATGTTGCATTACAGAAGAATTGAATCCTCTAGGGACTTAAGGGTTGGGATGGTGTGTTAGAAGGAAAACAATATGGGCATAATAATATTATTTTATTAATTTTTTTTTTATAAGTAGATTAATTTATTTCCAATGAGAAAGAAGAACCATAAGAAACAAAGCAGCTAACCAAGACTTGAGACAAGGAACCCCAAGACTAAGAGAGCTCCGAAGACCAAGGCCAAATTAAAGGCTAATGAACAAAAATAAATACCTATTAATTCTCCCACTAAGATCAGCTAAAACAAAATTAACTCTTTTATCAAAAAACAAAAAAAAAATTAAAATTAACTCCTCTGAGCCCACATAGGATACACTCCCCATTTTGGATTTAGGAAAAGGTAACTTGAAGATCTTGATACCATTGGAATATCAGTTCTACACCGGTCGTCGATCATTGGAATCAAAAATCAAAATTGAAAATGGTCATTTATAACATTACTCTGGTTCAATTTTGGTTTAAACTAGAATATTTCCTTTGTTTGATCTGGTTTGTGTTAATAGTAAAATTGTTGTATTAATCTCTTTTTTTAACCGACTAAGGAACCAGGTAGAATTGAATTATTTCTAATATTTCAATCATTGTGTACGATAAATTCTATTCCTTAGACTCACACAATATCAATTGAGTGGCCACTTTTTTTTTTTTTTGGGGGGGGGGGGGGCGCAGGAGTTGTCACTTGCTACCTTGACTAACCATGCATGGAGCCATTGTATACACACATTACTTACAAAACAACTTGAGTAAGCATAGATATAATAAGATAAGCTAACAACTTTAAACAGGCTAGTAATCAACAAAAATTAACTAAGTATTAGTTTTTTCCTGTGATTTGGGTGTCCTTGAAAGATCTCCACTGTAACCCTTCTCCTATCATAGTGAATTATCTTCTTCTTCACCTAAGAATGTAGCACACTACATCAATGTGTGAACCTTGTTAAATCTTTCAGTCTTGCGTGGATTTTTTTTTTGCTTTTCTTTGTTTTTCTTTGGTGTTTGTTGTTAGAAATATGTACCCGATGTTGAGAATTATATGACCGATATTGTTGCGATGCATTTCTCGGTTGATGTAATGTGAACTAATGAAAAAGATCGACACCGATTGTTTAAATCAACGAACCAAATAGGTTGAATCATATCAAAATAGAAACTCTCCTTAAGGTCTGAAGTTCTCCCTACAATGGTACAATTAGGGATTCATGCGTTTTACCTCCAAGATAAAACAACCACTGATCTCTATCTAATTGTACACAGACTATGATCCTTTGGGAGACTAAGGCTAGGCTCAATAGGTCAAAAGAATAAAACCAAACAATGATGGAGAAAACCAAAAAACCTTTTTGAAGTAGGGACTGCCTTACCATATATAGGAGAAGAAGGGTCACCTTCAATGGGTGCTTCCAAAAGCCATGTCTCTTCTATAATACATGTTTGTTGATTATTCAGACATGCTTTCCAATAGTCACACTTATTGGTCATTTAGGTGCCTATTAGGAAGAGACAAACATCTCCAACACACACTTTGATGAAACAAAATAAAATTGTAACATGCAATTGGTAGTGTTTGATTATTATGTTACAAGATGCCATAGTGGTGTGGGTTTCCCACAAAAGTGCGTACTCATATTGTTTGGGTATATATTTATAGATGTTATAAACCCAAAATGTTTGGGATTATTATGAGATGCATATTCATTATCTTTTAAAGAGATAAATAAAACAAGTAGAATGATTAATCTCTACTTAGAAATGGAATTTAGTAGGTGTGCCTAGATTTGGTTATACAAGTATTTGGAACATTACCTTGGTTCAAAGGTGGAATGTACAAACTTTTGTTGGTGGAGTGATTCATAGAATCAATAAAATAAACCTTGGTTACTGGTTTCACCATCATTGTATTGATTTATGACTTTGTATGAAGGTCGGATCATAAAACCAGAAAGATTAAGGATCTAAATAACATATTAAAAAATATAGAAAGCATATATATATATATATATATTGAATCTTTAATTTCAAAACTATTAAAATATTTCTACATTTGCTCTAACATTTTAAGGGAAAAGATTCTCTAAGTTGGTGACAGAGGTAACACACTCTCTCTCTCTCTCTCTCTCTCTCTCTCTCTCTCTCTCCATCCACATTGGTGGAATTTCACCGTATAGTGTCGATAATCCTCCTCTCCTTTACGTTAATATTTAGCAAAGTTTGATTGACCCATAATCTAAATGGCTATGATGGACAAAATGGCAAGTGACCCTAATGTCTCAATTTGAATCAATTCACTGTGGATTAAGTTTTCTTTCATCTAGAATCTATCTATACATCATTTTTTATAATTCAATATAACTATTGGAATAGTGCCCTAGGTATTTTACACTTCATGCAGCAGGGGAAGCAATTATTACATCTCAATAATAGGACTCTCACCAATCACGATAAAGAGAAACTTTCTCTATACACCATATTCAATGGTGAAGCGGGATTTGTTGATAACAATGACATTGTGGGTCTTTTCGAGGATCATGTGCTGTCACTATGCTAAAACCAATTACTCGTAGTGAGAGCATTGTCTTATTACCTTAAGCAGGTTAGACCCGTCGTTGAGTATTCACCCACATATTCAAGAGGTGCTTGCAATATCTTTCCTTATATAATTGATGTAAATACCCATGTGATCCTATTCAGTCTAAGGCTTTTTCTTTTTTTTTCTTCTTTTTTTTTTTTTTTTTTTTTTTTTACAAACGATGGGTATTCAGGCTTTCGGTCTGATTAGTCTCGTGGACCCATACTGATCGCATGAATCGGGTCATAGCATAATTGAATGAGAAACATTCAACTTTCACTGAAAGCAATGACGAGCACTAAACACCCCGTGTGAGTGGCTCAATGTGTACCTAGTGGGAGTTGAATTTAGAACGTTTAAATTTACAACTTGTATCAAATTCGTTGTTCACCAACTACACTATCCCTTCGATGAATACTCTATAAATATATGCATAATATAAGAAGTCACACATGACTTATATGATGATGTGGGCCTGAGGTCAATACCTGAGTTATTGGAATAGTTCTTATAGAAATTGAACATTCCTTCTCACAGTTGGTAAAGAGGAGTTGCAACAACAGAAGAGGAAATTTTAGGTGGCTTGAAAGTCCAAGAGCTTCCATATCATCTAAAGCCTCTCCATTTGCTCCATTAGGCAATGCCCAATCAAATTTGAGCAGAAGATTGGCTAATACAAGTTCAACTACAGTAATGGCAAAGTGGGTTCCAAGACATCATCCCCTTCTACCTGCCCCAAAAGGGATTAATTGGAAATCATGGCCCCTCAAATTAATAGAATTAGCATCATCAAAGAGCCACTTTGCTTTAAATTCTTTTAGGCATTACTCCACTGCACGTAAGCAACCCTATCCCATCTCACACTCTCCGTGGGATGTAGGAATAACCTCTCTTGTTATCAGGGAGAAGGTTTTTTTATCTGAACTTCAAGACAATCACACACGGTTCAAGGCATTTCTAGGCATTGAATGCGTGTCAAACACCATGTTGCGTTATAGAAGATCTACATCTAGCTTATGGATTCAATTCCATATTATGTGGTGCAACATGGTATTTGACACATATCCAACAACTAGAAATACATTGACATAAAATTCAAGACAGTCGCATGCAACCCAAGACGTTTTTAGGACACGATATTGGACCATGGAGGATCCAAATCGATAGTTTATTAAAATCTTTCATTTAGATGGGTCCCACAACTTGATGGCACTGGCTAGTAGAAACAAAGTGGTCTGCAAATGCATTAAACTAGGTGGTCCCAAGGGTCTGCAGGTTTGAATGATGCTGGGATAGCTTTGCATCTCCTGCATAACTAAATGAGATCTTTGACTAAAATATATTACTTACCATTATAATGCCTTTTGCTCTCTCCCAATGCTGATTTCAGCATTCTTATCCTGTTGTATCCGAAGAAAGGAGTCGACAAAATCTTGGCCACCACCATCTGCATCATTGTGTTCCATAGATTTGTCTTCAATTACTGGATCAAGAAAAGATCCATATCTGCAAAAATTTTCTCAAGTCTCTCCTCCAACCCAATCACATAATTCACCCAACCAAACCATAGTATGAAGCATAGTTAGCAAATTTGGATTCGGGAATTATTCGGACGGAGAATTATTCGAAATAATTCGGACGATTAATTTAAGGATTCGGTCAAAAAAGCGGTCAAAAAATCTTATTGGGGTTTTTTTTTTAAAAAAAAATTGTTTTTTTATTTTTTTATTTTTTATTTTTGGTTTTTTTTTTTAAATAATGTTTAAATGGACCGAATAATTCGGTTTAATTCGGATTCGGTCCGAATTATTCGCGATTTATATTCATTTTGGAAAAAGTCGCGAATTTTAAAGAATTTTATTTTTAATTCGGATTCGGTCCGAATTTTTGATAAAATTCTTTAAAATTCGGTTCGGCCGAATAATTCGCGAATTATTCGGCCGAATTGATAACTATGGTATGAAGTCCCCTACATTGAGAACTCTTAGCAAATATCCAAGTACTTGTATCATCTGTCTAAGCCTTTTTACCACCACCTTCCTCCCCACCATATTTCTTCCCTAAAGGGAGGTGAGTGATATTTTTAGAAAAATATAGGAAAAATATAGGTCAAGTTGATATTTCGTCATAGTTCAAGCCTTCATGAAAGGGGAGTGATATTTCCTCGATAATATTTAGCAAAGTTGGATTGATCCATATTTTAAGAGGTTATGATGGATAAATTGACAAGTGGCCCTTGTATGTCAATTTGAATCTATTGACTATGGAAGTGTGGATTGAGTTTTCCTTCACCTATGGTGAAGAGAGAACTCTCTATTCATCACTTTTGGTAATTGGATAGAACTCTTGGAATAGTGCCCAAGGTATTTCAGACTTCACACCCAAGGGAAGCAATTATGGCATCCTAATAATAGGATTCTCATCAGTTATGATGAAGTGAAACTTTCTTTTTTTTTTTTTTGCTAAACATCAGCAAAGAATATCATATATAAAAATTGTATCGTACAGAGATTTTAAAAAAAAAAAAAAAAAAAAAAAAAAAAAAACAC
>NC_056565.1:6392767-6408986 GCF_013358625.1 Macadamia integrifolia
AATGAGTAAAGAGAAGCTAAAGCTAACAACATCTCATTTTCTTGTAGCCCATTGGGCTATTTTATCTTGGGACTCCTAGAGCTTTTAGAATATTAGATGCATGTATACAGGTAATAATCTCTCAAATTGCATGAGTATACTACCGTTTTTTTGGTTTCGTTTTTTTGAAAACTACACGTTTAATACTCGTACCGTTCGTTTTCGTCCGTTTGCCGTTCCCTGTTTTTTTACCGTACCGTTCAGCGTTTTTATCTGTTTAAAACCCGTACCGTACGCTTCTATTTTAGACTAGAGTTTCCAACCATTCGACCTTTAATATTGTTGAGAAATTTGGGCCCGAAATCTGGTTAGGCTGGGTTGTGCCCAAAGACGGGTGACGGTGAACTAATTATATTGTATGGGAAATTACTCTCTATGTACATTGAGGGGATCTGGGCTCGGTCAGGATGAGGATGAAATACGAAGATATATCGAGCTAAGCAAATGGTAACGTGGGGCTGTGCTATACATCGTGTAGCGTAACTCAAAAGATTGACACATGGAGATTAGTTGATTGTGAGGCCTAATAAAAAAATCCATATACAAATGCATCTCATCTTATCCCACTTATAGGAACATTTCTTCACAAAACCAATGAAATCCTGGTGTCATCTCTAGTTGATCGGAAGCAACTTTGAATCTTTTAGTATTTTAATTTTTATTTGAGCTCCACTATCTTTATCTAAGCTGACGAGTTCACACACACTCACCGATCTACATGAACAAATGCTAGTCTGTTTTAGATCTAATTTTGGTTGATATTTGAATATCTGAAGGGTGCTCAAATGCTCGTCTCTCCATCTATCTATTGATCTGTTTTTCTTGATTTAAGAATTATGTTTATTTCTCTACTAATTGCAATTGGGTGTTTTCTTCCATAGAAAAATTTTCAGAAATTATTTGTTCTTATTTTAATGGCTAATGGCAAAGAGAGAGAGATATGCAGTATGAGTTTTTAAATTTCCAACTCTCGTCATTGTTTGTTTTCACTCAAATCATATATGGTCGACTCACCGATCTATAAAAAATGTAAAATTTAGCAAACAAATCACTTGCAATCCGTGTTAAATCAATACGAAGAATCAAAAACTCCATTACATATAATTCAAGGTAGATCATAAAAACAACAGAGCAGTTGCGATTTAGTTCACTCTAACTAATTTGTGTCATCCCCTAGTTGCCTATCTACTCTATCATAGCAACAACGAGATGGTCGGATGAAATTGTGAGATAAAATTTGGAGTTGGCAACGAACTCGTCTACATAGATAAACCTATTTCCTATTTCCTATTTCCTATTTCCTATTTCCAGCAGTGTCTATGGAGGATTTCACTGATTTTGGGAAGAAAGGGATTCTTCATTGAACAGGATAAGATATAACGCACCCCACGCTACCAAGGATCCCAAATTCCCAATCCCAAAAGTCATATTCGACCCATATCAATTTCAAGTTGATGGATCCCGGATCCAGTGTTATCAATTTGGCCGAATAATTCGTGAATTATTCGGCCAAACCGAATTTTTCCAAATTTTATCAAAAATTCGGACAGAATCCGAATTAAAAATAAAATTCTTTAAAATTCACGATTTTTTCAAAAGTGAATATAAATCGCGAATAATTCGGACCGAATCCGAATTAAACCGAATTATTCGGTCTATTTAAACATTATTTTAAAAAAAAACCAAAATAAAAAATAAAAAAATAAAAAAAAACAATTTAAAAAATAAAAAAAACCCCAATAAGATTTTTTGACCGCTTTTTTGACCGAATCCTTAAATTAATCGTCCGAATTATTCCGAATAATTCTTCGTCCGAATAATTCCCGAATCCGAATTTGCTAACTATGGGTGTGGGTGGAGGTGGTAAAGCTTAGAATTATCTTTCCACCATATATTTGATATAAATGCCCATGTGATATCCTATCCAGTCCATCAGTCCATGGCATGATTAATAGGGCGCAGAGTAAGGAAAATCAACTGACAGAAATATATAGAATGCGCTTTGATTGGCTATTCAGAGTTTAGGTTTGGGTTGTTTTAATATAAAAGATTCCAAAACCGACAATTCCATTGCATAAAATCCACAATAACATTAATGCATGCATGATGTAAGAAGTCACCCGTGACTAATATGTTGATGTGGGCCTGAGGTCAATACCTGAGTCATTGGAATAGTTTTCATAGAGGCTGAACATCCATTCTCAATATTAGTAGTAAGTAGTTGCAATAGCAAGAAGAGGAGATTTCAGGCGGCATGAAAGTCCAGGAGCTTCCGTATCATCTAAAGCGTCTCCATTTGCTCCATTAGGCAATGCCCAATCAAATTTGTGCAGAAGATTGGCTAATGCAAGTTCAACTACAGCACTGGCGAAGTGGGTTCCAGGGCATCCCCTTCTACCTGCCCCAAACGGGATCAGTTGGAAATCATGGCCCTTGAAATCAATAGAACTAGTATCATTACAGAACCTCTTTGGTTTAAACTCTTCTGGATCATCCCATGATGCAGGATCCCTTCCAATTGCCCAGGCATTGATGATCACTGTTGTCTTGGCTGGAATGTCATACCCTTTTATTTTGGCATCTTTAGTTGATTCACGTGGAATCAATAGAGGGCCTGGAGGATGAAGGCGTAGTGTCTCCTTGATCACTGCTTTCAAATAGTGCATTTCTTCTATATCATCCTCTATAATATATGCCCTACCAGTCGCAGATGCTACCCTTCTTATCTCCTTTTGCACTTCGTTCATGACTTCTGGATGCTTTAATAGCCTTGCCATTGTCCATTCTAGGAGTGTACTTGTGGTCTCAGTTCCAGCAGAAAACATGTCCTGCAAAAAATGATATAAGACATTCAAAGTAAATAGAAACATTTTATAGTTAAGGAACATGAAATTAAATTGTAAGGAAATCCATTCATATTAGATGCATCGTAGGGTTTTCCCCTTGTATTTTTTAATGTCCAATGCTCTTTTCTTGCATTAGATGGAGATGGCTCAATGGTATATTAAGATGCATCCAAGGTCTCAATATTTTGAGTATAAAATAAATGTTGAAGATGCATCCAAGGGCTCAATGGTATATTAAGATGCATCGTAGGGTTTTCCCCTTCATTCTGTTCAAAAACTTTCAGCGCAATCTAATCTGCCATGTGATAAGTATGCACCCAAAAAGACTTATACTTGTGAACTTTCAGATCAGAAAACCTTCTCCCTAGTAACAAATCAAAAACTTTCATTTAGATGGGTCCCAAGACGGCACGAACAAAAAAAAAAAAAAACAAAGTGGTGTGCTAATGCTCTAAACTTGATGGTCCAAGGATGCAGGGATAGCTTTGCATCTCTTGCATCACTGAATGAGATCTTCGGCTAAAATATATTACTTACCATTATAATGCCTTTGAGGTGGTCTCTCCCAAGGGTGATTTCAGCAGTCTCATCCTGTTGTACCCTAAGAAGGAAGTCCACAAAATCTTGGCCACCACCATCTGCATCATTGTGATCACCATTCTTTTTTCTCTTTCCATGGATGTGGTCTTCAATTACCTGGTCAAGAAAAGAATCTATCTCCGCAAAATTTTTCTCCACTCTCTCCTCCAACCCAATTACATAATTCACCCAACCAAGCCATGTTATGAAGTCCCCTACATTAAAAACTCCTAGCAAATACACAAATTCATCTATCATCTTTTTAAACCTCTTACCACAACCTTCTTCCCCACCATATTTCTTCCCTAAAGCCACTCTACATGTTATGTCATTTGTTAGAGATAAGAGCACCTCACTTAAATCTACCAAAGCTGAAAATGAAGGCAAAGATGAACAAGACTTTTGGATATTTTTGATCATCGCTTTCGTCTCTTCTTCCCTAACTGGCTGGAATGATTGAACACTCTTCATACTTAGAAGCTGAAGAACACAAATTTTGCGTACTTGTCTCCAATACTCACCATAAGGCGCGAAGGCAATATCCTTGTGATTATACAATAGTCTCCTTGGGAAGCTCGAATCCGGTCTGCTCGAGAAGATGAGGTCATGGGTTTTCAAGATTTCACGAGCTGCATCAGGTGATGAAACCACTAGAGTTGGTTTGCTACCAAAGTGAAGCAGCATGAGAGGCCCATGGCTTTGAGCCAAGGAATGGAGTCCACGGTGTGGCAAGGAGCCTAATTGATGGAGGTTTCCTATAATTGGGAGCTTCCATGGGGAAGGTGGCGGGTTGTTTCCCTTCTTAGTACCTACTGATCTATTATTATTCCTGATGAACAAGAACACAAATAGGAGAAGAAAGCAAAGAAGCAAGGAGAAGGGATGAAGTAAGCATAGTTGGCCAATAGAATAATGGAAGAGTAGCTCCATTATCTTGAGGTGACTCCAGGCAATATGATAACGGAAGAGTAGCTCCAATCATAATAAATGGATGAAACGCTTCTGGACCGGTTCAGCTCAAAGAGTCTTAATTATCTTTCTTGCCGGCCATGTCTGTTTTTTGGACCACATATTCCGACCCCTCATCCTCTAGTTTCTTTCCCATTTATAAGATCACATGCAACAAGGAGGCTTGTCCTTGAAAGGCACTTGGAGTTTTCCAATCATTTAAGTCTGGTTCTGTGGCTGTCCTTGGAGACCCTCAAATCAAAAGAACAAAAGAATTGAAACTTGTCCTTGAAAGGCAATTGGAGTTTTCCAATCATTTAAGTCTGGTTCTGTGGCTCTCCTTGGAGACCCTCAAATCAAAAGAACAAAAGAATTGAAGTGATACATGAAGTCTGGAAAATCACGTGGGATTATACATTCTAACCAACTATTCGTGGCTTGTCACTCATGCATCGATGGACTCCATGAGAAATATCATAGGCCTTCCCCTAGAAAATGAATAGAACTTTTTTGTATTAGAAGTATCATCATTTTTCCAAATTTATTACTTTCGTAGTACCAGAAAGATTCTTATCCCATTGTAGAAGTATATCCATTAGTAATGTAGTATACACTTGTGGAGCAAGCTGATCAAAGGTTGGGCAAGATAAAGGCGATCAAAGAGTCAAAGGGGGCATTTCTCTTTAGTCTTACACCGGTCAGGGGAAGAAGCTGGAGTAGTTGACAACCTTTAATATCCTTTTAATAGTCACAATACGTTTTAAAGTCAGGAGGCCCATGAGTCAAAGTGCATTATAGAACATATCATAGGTAGTGTAGGTGGTACAAATATGGTTTTTGGAATCATGATCAGATCCTCCGTATCAGGAAATCCATATAAATATTATCGACACTGAACTTGATATTTGCCAATCCCATATCAATGGAAAGTTACGGGCTAGGGGTAAAATAGTCAAAAAAATCCAATTTTTATAAAAAATCAGGAGCAAAATTGTTCGAGACATGTCAATTTGTTCTGATTCGTATCGGTTTGTTCTATTTGGAGTATTAGTATCGTATAGGTTTTCTCAATTTGGAGAAAGTTCTATATTCAAAATTGATTATGCTTTTACGGCAACACTCATTCCATATGAGGAGGAAAGAGATATAAAATATGAAAGACAACTTTACTTTTCTGCAATAGGGAACCTTATGCATGCGATGACTTGCACCCGTCCAAACATTGCTTATAAATGTTGGGCAGATATGTTAAAAACGTTAAATGGATCACTAGAAGGCAATAAAAAAAGTGATGAAAGTGACTATATGCTTACTCAATAAAGATCTGATCATTAGGAGATTATCAGATGTTCTGACATTGATTAATGGATGTCTTGATAGTAGAGTCCATTCTACAAAATATATTTAAAAAATAATTAATAACAATAATAAATATTAAAATTATTAAGTTACTCTCGAATTCTTGACTCGTTTTGAAGAATGATTCGCTCTGATATATTTTGGTGGTCACCTGAATGGGAAGTTTTCTGAGATCTGTGGTTAAAGCAGAGGGGTTGGGCCGATAGGCTCAAGCCTCGAGCCCAACACTGATCTCGTATGGGCTCTACGCCCCCGCAGTACAATTCGACCGGATCGACCATGACCGGAGTTTGGGTGTAATCTCTCTTCTACATAGTGAAACATCTTCTTCTTCGCTCGAGGACGTAGCACACCACATCGGTGCGTGAACCTCATTAAATCTCTGTGCATTGTGCAGATCTGTCTGTGTTAATGTTCATATTAGTTGGTGTTTGCCCTAACAAACGGGTATTAGAGCTTTTGGTTACTTTGATCATTCTATTCATAGTTTATACATCAACGAAATACGATATTGATAAGTTCGACGACAACATCAGCTTTAGTCTGTGGCAAATTCAAATGATAGTTGTTCTTACACAACAGGAGTTGAAGAAAACCCTATTTGAGAAGACGAAAAAACCTATAACTATGCCCAATAATGATTGGAATAAGATGGATGATAAAATCCTTTTTACTATTCAATTATGCCTCTTGAATAAAGTTCTACAAGAAGTTCTCTCAAAGAAGACGGATTCAGAGTAGAGAATATCTATCTCACCAAATCCCTCACTAATAGGCTGAGATTGAAGCAGCAATTGTATACTCTTTATATGGGTGAAGGTATTTCCATTAAATCCCACATATCTGAGTTTAATTCTATTGTTACTGATTTGTAAATGATAGATATAAAAATAGACGATGAAGATTTGACCCTATTATTGTTATGCTCTCTGTCTCCATTATATAAGCATTTTAGGGACACCATGATTTATGATAAAGAGACAATCTCTATTGAGGATATCATAACGAATCTACTAAGCAAGTAGAAGATTGGTGATGAGTTGACACCAACCAATAAATCTGAGGGTGCTGGTTTGGTAGCGTAGTTGGTAAGCAACGAACTTGATACGAGTCATAAACTAGGACGTCACCTTGAGCCACTCACACGGGGTGTTTAATGCAAACAAAAGCTATTTTCATTTTGTAAGGTTAAAGGTTTTGTATCCCAACCCATTGGAAAACTTAGGTCTCCTACACACGTATCAAGTTCATTCCACAGGAATTTCGATGAAATGGTTAACTAATTTTGAAATTTCAGGATTACCAAGAGGACATATTAAGACTCTTTTTAGCATAGTTTATGTTTATGTTTATTATTTATTTATGAATAATCAATTATGATATTGGATTATAGATTACAAATAATAATCATTAGATTGCTACTAAATATAATAGATATTATATTATAAAAAAAAAGTTTGGTATATCAAGAGTAGAATATATTATCTAACATTAGAAAATGTACAAACTACACTATGTGGAAAAGCATGAAGAAGAATTAAAGTAAAAAACCTAACACAATAATTTTTCAATTTAAATTAGAGCAAAGCAAAACTGTTTAATATGGTGTGGGGAGTGGGTCAGCATCAGCATGTCAAGTTCACTAATTTTGAAATTTCAAATGGTTAACTAATTTTGAAATTTCATGACTATCGAAAGGAAACAATAGGATGCGCATCACAAGGCAAGGGAGCCTATTTTCAGTTATTTTGGTTTCAAAATTTTTGAGATGTCCTTGATACATACCATGATTTATCAAACGGTTGATATGGAATAGGTAGGTAAGATTTAGCTCAAAACCGATGAAGAAGGGTCTGAAAACCCCTTTTTTAATTTTTAAACCATTGATATGGATTCAGTTCTTTTCCTAAGTGTCCATCGATCAAGTCTTGCAATAATTATCTGGATAAACATTATGTGTTCAGGCGATGATCTAATGATTTTATGTCTAATTTATCGCGTTTTTATCAGTTCTTCATTTTCATGTTTTTTTCAAAACATTGGATCATTGCTCCCATCATGTGACACTCGTTCATATAATTATGAATTGGCCTAAACAATAGACGCTAAGTGGATGAACCGGATTACTTTCGATAGGCTTATACCCTACCTTCATGGGAAAATAATCCTATGTTTTTTTCATCCCTGTTTTTCCTTGTTTTGCTACCTGCAGAACGCGATACGTGGACAACTTTAAGACCAACGCACCGGATGTAATAATCCTCACCCAATCTTGACCGTTGATCTCCTTGTTATCCACGTGTTGTGTTCTGCAGGTAGCAAAACAAGAAAAAATATGAATGAGAAAAACAGAGGATTTTGATCCACCTTCATGTAACCCTCGATCAAGGACGATACAAGAAAGAATTCATTTCATATCAAGAGACAGATCCTATCCCAATGAGCTGTTGAAAATGATGGCAAAGGGGTCAGAAAGCCCACATCCCAATTTATAAAGCAGATTTTTTTTGTTTTTTCGTTGATTAATAAAAGCAAAATTAACTTTCCCAATCTCAAAATCAGATTTTGTTTCAATAACTTGATTTTTGGTCGTTTGGCTCCAACACTGTTGAACGAGGAAATAGTAAAATAAAACTCACTGACCATTTGAGAAAAATGATCACGTCTTTGAATTTTTTTCAGAGCCTCTACCAAATAGGGATATTTTATAGACACCCCATTACTATCTAGAGGAATTCAAAGAAATAATGAACAATTGTTCAAGTAGGAAGGAAACATGCTGTCATGTAGGGCAGTTCCCTTATAATCTTGAAAACGTTGAAAATCACCTAGGTGAAATGTATAAAATACCCATGTAGGCTATTAAGGTAAAATATAGTTGAGAGTAAGGGCCCGTTTGATAACATTTCAAGAAACGTGTTTCTGCCTTTTCTGTTTCTAGAAACAGTAGAAACTGTGTAAAAATCGTTTGATAAAATTGTTTCGTTTCACTTATTTTCAAAAATAGAAATAGAAATTTTTACTTATTTATGGTTCAAGAAACGACCTAAGTGAAACTTGTTTCGTTGTTTCTGGAAACGACTTGTGGTCATTCTTTCATTGGTTACTATCGACTTCTAAAAACATGACTTATCAAACACCTTCAATTCCGTTTCTGTTTCTAGAAACGGAAATTTATGTTTCTACCGTTTCTTGAAACAGAAACGACAGAAACGTTATCAAACAGGCCCTAAATATCATTCCCTTCCCTTGAACTATGGAGTAATATCAACTTGACCCCACATCTTTTCGAAAATATCACTCACCTCCCTTACAAGAAAAAGATTCAATCTAACGACCCCAACCATTAGAAATCGCTCTCAAGTCAACTTATATTTTTTTGTAATCCCCAAAATACCCCCTAATTGTGAAATGCCCAAGATACCCTTAGGTGAATGAAACCATTTTTCTCCTCAACGATTCAGCCATCTGCATTTTGTCCATCGTTGAAACAAGATTCTCCCCACCTTTGTCACTGAAACGAAGGAGAAGGAGAAGGAGAAGAAGCTTCATCGATTTTTCCACTTGCGATGGCATCCTCAATAAATGGCATCATCTTCTTCACTTGAGATTAGGGTTCTCTTTCTTGCTTGGGATTTGGAACCTTAGATTTCAAATCTAGGAATTGAATGTTGCGAGTACATGATCTGAGTACAGATTAGTATATAAGATTTTCAATTAGATAAACTAGCATAGTTCAAGATTTGTTTCCAAAATCAATTTAGTGGTGTTAACTACAAATGAAGTAAGTAGAAAGAATCTAATAATGGTAAATGATCTCTATGAAAATATTAAATTTTATTAGCACACCTTAATAGTATAAAATATTTGTTATTCTGTGTGGACCTAAGGTATTATTTCTTTAATGGGGAGGAAACCATAATTTCTTTGCAGGGTTGGTCCCTATTTTCACCCCTATATATAGTTATCATTGACCCATTAAGTGTGGTTAATTACCCAAAAGCAAAATGGAAAGAGGATAGACCAAACCAATATTGATCGTATTGTATAAGGAGCATACGAGAAGAGGTTTAAGGAGTTGTTATTCTTCAGCAATGGATTCAGGTATGCCTAAAACATGTCTTTGTAGTGTTTATCGCGCAAGCTCATCGATCTCCATGAATAGTTTCCTCGTTTATTTTCTATCATAGTAGTCCCTCATGATCAGTCACAGAACCCATTTTTAGAGTAGCATCCATTACTTTAATTAAAAACAAGATTCAAACGAAACTAAATACCAAAATTAGAAAAGAAACCAAATTCTTTCTAAATTCACAAGATATTACATCCATCTAAATTCGTTCATCTACAATGGTGAACTCAGAAAAAGACAACCAAACCAACCTTAAACAAAGAAAATCTTCCCCTTCCAAAAGAAACCCTAGAATTTATATAAAAATAAAAAACTACTACATAGCAAGATTCTATCGTTTAAAAGGGTTAGAAGATATCAAAGAATTAGAATCCAACAGCTACTACTTCTTCTCTTCCCGTTTCCATTCTTCTGACTTCAATTATAATTTTTTTCAACTTCTTCTCCTTCTCCTTCATTTCAGCGATAAAGGCAGGGAGAATCGTATTTCAGCAATGGACAAGATGCAGATGGCTGAATTGTTGAGGAGAAAAATGGTTTCTTTCACTTAAGGGTATCTTGGGCATTTCATAATTAAGGGGCATTTTTGGGATTACAAAAAAATATAAGCTGACTTAACGGCAATTTCTAACAGTTGGGGTCGTTAGATAGAATCTTTTTCTTGTATAAGAGGTGAGTGATATTTTCATAAAGATGTGGGATCAAGTTGATATTATGCTATAGTTCAGGGGAGGAGAGTGATATTTACTCTATAGTTAATTAGCCTCAAAATCCACCCAAATTTCCAAGTGAAATGATTCCCATACTATGTTTCATCATACCTAAACTTAGATTGAAAATGAATTTATTTGCCCTAATTTTATTTATATTTTTTAAATATTCTATTCTAGTCTTGTGGGGTTCATTTTTAAAGTAATCTTGGTGACCAAATCACTCACTGAATTTTATAAAATTTGAAAATATTTGAAATTTCTTTAAAATTCCTTTTGAATCACCAATTTTGGATTTTTAATCCAAAGATGTGAGCTTCTAAATTGTTGATGAGCTTGGACAAACTCAGGCCCAACCCGGTTCAAAATTGAAACAAACAACCCAAAGTCCTTCGATAAAAATTTGACTGCTTGGTTCAACCGGTTCATCTTTGGATCGTGATTAACCACAATACCACCTTAATTTTTATTATTCAAAGAATTTTATCCTTTTTTTCAACTGTTGATGAGGAACCACCTAGTTCTCACCCAAAAAACTTACAATATTGGGTGAGATTTGATCCTCTATGTTATATAGAGACTAAGGAGGTTGATATTGAGCCTATAAATAGATCTGTTCCCCCACGTTCAAGAGAAAGTTTGGAGCGTGTAAGTATTCCAAAAACTAGAATTTAAGTTTAGGGTAAGACCCTGCACCCCAATATTTTGGTGATTCTTCTTATGAGGTATATTTCATATACTTTTTAATTTTATTTTACTTCCTTTAGTTGATTATTTTTCTATTACCTCTCTAGGTCACAGTGGTTATATTTTATACTTTAGCTTGGTTTATGGTATTTTCTTCGTATTACGTAGATTATCTCATCATACATGCATTAATTTCAACATTTTTTATTTATTTATTATGCATATTGCATAATGGTATTTACCATCACAAGATATCTTCTCTTTATTTTCATGTAGGAAAATTTTGTTTTTATTCTGTTTGTTTATCATAGCTTTGCATTCATCACGACCCTCTATAATTTTTATGATTTTTTTCTGTATTTATTTATGGCTTTTAGGCTTCATTTAGTATTGTAGGGGTTTTCATAATTTTCGTCCCAATTTTACAATGCACAAATTTTATATTAATTTTAATGACAATATTTTAGATGTTGGTAACTGTGTTGAGGATAATTCCCTATTAATTCTAATTCGCATGCTATTTTTTAGTCTTTGTTTAGATGTTTCCATGCACTTTCATTAACTTAGGGTATTTACTCACAAAAATAAATTGTATTTAGGGTATTTTAAAAATCATTTAAATCTGAACTATTATTCTTTAGTTAATTAGCTTTCTATTCATATATTGTTATGGTAGTTTGATATATATTCATGTCAGTTCATTTTATTTCTATATTGTTCTATGCATCCAGTTAGGGTTCCATGTTTAATTTGTTCGTGACATTTCTGTAAATGCCACATGTCTGTTTGCATTCTAGTTTTATGAAGACCAAGTACTTTGGTCTACTTTTTCCTATATGCTAACCATTGTTCTATAGCCAAACATATGAGGTATGAGTTTATTTTTACTCTTAATATTTTTTTTTTCTTTCTCTTATTTTTATTTATTTTAATTTGAACAAATTAAATAGAAAAACAAGTTTAATTGGGTGGACCCAAATGCCTAGCTAGCACCTTGCTTGATCTGTAACCTAAAAAATAAACTAACTCTTCGGTTTGATTAGTCCCTATAAGAATCAATTATGAAGTCATATTAATGAGTCTTAAACCCCAATCTAGGTGGCAAGTCTTTGTCAATTTCCTTCTCTCCCCAAAGAAGAAGATGTTACCAGTTCCTGGCAAAAAAACCAGAGAATGTTTCCTATTGAAAAAATTGTCATTATTCTCATAAAATAAAATAAAAATTATAATCATGATTATATAACTTACCTAAATATCGTATTATATTTAGCAATAGTATTAATTTTTTAGATATAATATTTATTTTAAATTTTAAATCAAAAGATTTGGTTGCAAACAAAGTATAATATATAAGGGGAAAAAAAATATATACACATTGACAGCAGCACAACCACTCTCATGCATATTCTCTCTCCTCTCTAACCATATGAATCCTACATAGTAATCGTGATAGTGCTAAGGATGTCAATTTCAAACCAAAATCGAATACCGAATCCGATACCAAGCTGAATTAACCGGACCGAATTGAACCAAATTGATTTGGTTTAAATTTGATTTGAATATGTGAGTATGGACATCGGTTCGCCTCAGTTTTGGTTTAGGGTGTAAGAACTGTTGGTTCGAACCAAATTGATTTTAAAACAAAAAAAATCTAATATCGTTAAGAGAAATTTTTTAGGTGGTAAGAGTTTTTTACTATTTATCATCATATATTTACATGCTAAGATGATTTTGAAGTTAGCAATGGCTATAAGGCCCATAACTGGAGCCCATTATGGCCTTTGGTCCATCATAGTCATGATCCAAAAGTGGAACCATTTTCATAATTGAATTAAAACCAAGATACAAAACCGAATTAAAACTGCATATCAGAACCGAATTGGAACCAAAATTGAACCGAGCCAAATTAAATCGGCTTACATATCTAAATATGGAACCGAGTCGGTTCTTGATTCGATTTTGGTCCACCTTATCATCATTCGAAGCCAAATGAAATAACTGAAACTGAGCCTATTGACACCCTTAGATAGTACTCTCTCCTTGTGAGTAGTTTGGCTTGGCGTGGGATATACAATATAAGCGGCGGCATGTAGATCAATTCCCTTGCAAACGTTGAGGCTTATATGATAAATAAATATTCTCCTTCAATATAATGATCCAAGATTCCAAGGGATCAATGCTTGAAATGGAGAGTACATTTTGGTCCATATATTGTGACAATAGTTGCCCATTCTACCTCTAAGCGGGCCAACCCAATGAGATAATGGCGCCATACAATCCTGCAAGATAAAAGCTTTTGAGTCTTTGTTGGACAATCTACTCAATGGCAAAATTTCAATTTTTGCTGAACATAAGCATTTCTGAGTAAAACTTTGCTTTTGTATCTAAAACTTTAAAGAAATGTGAAAGCTAACCACTACTTTTCTATGGTTTCATTAGATAACTATCCAAAAGATATCTATATATATATATATATATATATATCAGTAGAAATTATATAATTATAAATAAAATATCAATATCTATAATGGGAATCTAACTGAAAACAGGCTATCTCGCGGTGTCCTCTTTAATTTCGAGATGTTTTCTCAACTCAATTAGGGGTTAGTGCAGTTGGCTTGGAAGGGACACAGTACTCCGCCTCAAGAAGCGAGGTCCTGTGATCAAACATTCGCCATTGTACCTAACTTCTTGGGGCCACTGCACGAGAGTTTCCATCTCGGACTGACCCGGTCCTGTGTAAGCAGTATCACAATGACCCCAGGGACTAGTCGGGTCAAAGATCCAGACACCCTGGGTATAAAAAAAAAATCTTATAACTCTTTCATAAAAGAAAAATAAATAAATAAATAAAATTAGAAAAATGTATATACATAGCCTTTATTTTATTAACTTAAAGTGAAATATAATATGCATCTAATTATACATGTCTTAATTTCAAATATTATAAGAGTATTGGAATTTTGAGGTAGCCTTTCTCCATAAACCTAAGAAGAATCGAGGTTTGTTCTAATTTTTTTTTTTTTTTTTCCTTTCATTATATTGAATCAATAAAGCCTTTCTTTAATCATTTTCATAACTCTTGAAGTCAGCTGAATATTTGTTTTTTGGTAAATCAACTAAATACATGTTATTAAAAATCTAAGGGGATGATTTCCATCAATTGTATGTATTTTCGTGCTTATATATAATATCGTGAAAATATTTTCGTGCTTATATATAATATCTAAGGGAAAGAATGACCATTCCACTCCCCATCAAAGGGAAAACGACCTTTCTATGGATGCTTCCTCATGCATTCCTATTGATCCTTGCGCACGTACTGAAACTACACTCTCCCAAAATAAAAATAGACATGAATATAAAATTAAATATTAGCATAAATATATACATATTCATAGTTTTAAACTCAAATAATTTTTTCTTTTAATTTCTAAAAATAGGTCAACCTTATTATTCGACACGTTCTACTTCTTTGAATAATTAAATTTTGGCTATGTATAGAGTTGTTGTTTTCCTTCTATTTTCCACCCTTTTAACTATTTTCGACTATATCAACTTACTCAACACTTTTAACCTTATCTTCTCAAGGCTATTATTATTCTCTTATAGGTGATATGCGTTTTGAGTGAAAACCATACAGGATGAGAAACTAAGAGAACCAGTGAAACCATGGAAGTGGCATTTGTTTAAGCCCCCATACTGATCTATGTAATTTGGAAAATGATTGGGTGAGAAGTCTTTGAAACCTGAAGATAGGATTGCGTAGACTTCTTCATCCAGAGTTTCATGTAAGAAGTTATGTGTATATTTAATTGGCAAATGGGCCGGCTCTGAGATATATTAATCAAGAGCATAGTTCAGATGGTCTTGGGTTTAACTATAGGACTAAATGTGTCATCATAGTCAATACCATGTTGCTGATAGAAACCTCTGACCATAAAACGAATTTAATTTAAAGTGTTCTAGTGCCATTACTCTTTCTTTTGATTCGATAAACCCATATTTACATCCCAGTAGATTCATATCAATCTTGTTTGAAACAAGAGAGCACGTTTCATTACATAGCAATGCATTGAACTCTTCAGACATAGCCCGATGCCACTCAGGGAACTATTTGTCTTAGGAGTAACTAGTGAGTTCAGTTATGTCTTGTGTTAGGGTTAGGTGGGATGGATGAAGTGTACTTTAGGAGAAGGTGGGTTAGTGGATGAAGGTTTGCCAATGTTTTGAAGGGTCATGTATTAAAAGTATGGAATTGAAGTACATATGAGCTGTGTAGAGGAAGAGACAAAGTCAGGAATACACAGATGGCTTTAGTACGAGTCCAGACAAGTGGTCCGGTTCCAGTCGAACTACATTCCTAGACGGTACGTGTTATCTAGGTCGAGTGTAGCTAATAAGTGGATCAATTACCGAGCGGCTGGTCAGCACCAGCATAAGAAGAGCGGTGCATTTGAGTAGTTGTGCCATATTTGAATTACAATTAGTAACTCAAGATAACACTAGAACCATGACTGCACGGCAGACATAAGGCTACACCTTCAACTTAGCAGCAAGTAATACTCGCCATCATGCACTCAAAATAAGTAGGTCAACAACTGAGTCCCCAACCGGATCATTCGGATGGATCGGTTGGCAACCGAACCACCGGATCTAGGTCGGTCAGCGCATGATGCTTATGGGTTTCCTCACGGAATACACCCCTCTTAAGGGACATTTATAATCCAATATGTGACTGCCAAGCAAGGATTAGACTTGTCCTAATCAGTAAAGGACTCTCAAGATGATATTAAATCCTCCCTAGAAGGAAGGATATTTCTTGGTATCTCCCGGGATATGCAAGATACTGGAATTCCTATAATCTGGACGTCCTCCCGATTCACTCTCATAATATAACTCTTGCCATATACGAATTC
>NC_056565.1:6409006-6431506 GCF_013358625.1 Macadamia integrifolia
AAAAAAAAAACCTATTGAACTAAAAAATCACCTTCTACATGGTTATCAGCAGATTTTTAGCCCAATCAAAAAATTATATAAATCGAAAATCTGGGTCTTCTATGAAAATCACAGCTTACATCCGATAAAACAAAAGTAGGAGTTAACCATGACTGGTAGGTCACATCGGCGGTTCAGACACTAGTCGGTTCGCTCAGATTTTACTATTTTCCTTCTTTCTTCCATTCCAACTCTTAGAACCCCAATAGAGTGATTCCCACTTCATTTCCCACGCATTCTAAGCCTCATCTACTTGATGGTACTATGGATCTAAGACAACAATAAGATTAAGGGAAAGAAATCATATCTTTACTTGGAAAACCCTAAATCCTGGAATCCTCTTCCCAAACTCAAATGCCACTTCAATAACCTCCAAATCTTTGTTTCCCTTCTCAAATACTTCAAGGAAATCACACAATGGCTTCATTATCCTCTAGATTTAAATATATACAAAGAGGGTTTCATCAAATCTCAAGATTATGGTGTTACTTACCTCAAAATGAAGATCTCAAGTCACCGGACACTATTCTGGCGATGGAAAGGTAAGATGCAGCTCCGGAATCCAAGAGCTAAGCCTCTTTCCTCTTCTTTCTCTCCTTCTTCATCTTTTCTCCCTCTTCTTTACTCCTCTCACCCACTTTGCTAAAAATCATAAATGAGGGAGAGAGTGTTATAAAAGCTATTTATACCCTAGCGTTATGAATATCTTCTAAGGTCCATTTGGTTTTGTCCATTTATGGATCAAAACGCATTAAGTCACGTTTTCGGCGAGGTAACTAACATCATCGGGCATACATGACCACATTACGACGAGCAGACTGAGACACACATGCTCATCCAAGCCGGACATGCTGGGGTCCACAAAACCCCAACAGGTGGGTGACACTAGTGGGTCTCACACCTACCAGTGACACCCAATAGTTGGCCAAACAAGCCAATCTTGCTGTATTTTGGGTAAAAACAAAGTCTTAATGTGTACTTCACTCTTGCCACGTGTTATGGACCAAGTTCCTATTATTAAAATAGGATAATGTATCTTTCCTATCCATACATGGCCTTGTGATATATGTAAAGGCACGGCTTCGGTGTGCAGATCATCTTGGGTACCGGCTCAATCTATCTTGGCCTGCTTTAATTCGGATGGAGCTGGAGAAGGACGCCCTTATGGGTCCTCATTATAGATTTTTTTAGTATTCGTTCCTGTTTCCAGGTTGTGCTCCCTTTGTTTCTCCCCTGCTGATGGCAATGTCGAAGGTGGGGTAGTAGCTTCGGAAGCGTCTCCTATTTGAGTGGCATTTTGGCATTGTATCATTTTCCATTTTTTTATTCTTAATATATATTTCTGATTTCTAGCGAGAGTTTGGATCCATATGTTCACCTGGATGTACGTATGAGAATCCAACTTCCGTACCTTTTACTCAGTTCATTTTGGTTCGATTTTGATTTTAAAAACTAGAATATTTCCCCGATTTGGTTCAATTTTGTTTTGAATAATTAAAACCGTTGAACATATCCAAATTCCGAATGACCTATTTTTGAACCAAATAAGGGATCAAGTAAAATTGTATTGTTTTTAATATTTCAATCAATGTGGGTAACAAATTATATTCATCTTTTATGTTTGGAAAAAGTTTGGTGAAGGGTTTTTTCATTTTTTCGGGTGACAATGTAAAAAATTGGCCCAAACATCTTTTTTTTTTTTTTTTTTGGTAGAAGGCCCAAACATCCAAATAGGATCTAAAGTGAATATAAAACCAAATATAAATCAAAAGCAAAATCAATCGATTGATTTTGATTTTAAAAATGTGTCTATTCTCTGTTTGATTTGAGTTTCATATTTTCAGCCCGTTTGATTTTTTTTCTCCTGTTTCTGTGTCTAGAAACAGTGGAAACGGTTTTGCCGTTTCTGCTCTAAAAAACAAATTTTGGAATTGCAAAAAGGTGTTTGATGTTTCTGTTTCCCGAAATGTTTTCAACAATGTAGTCAAGTTCAAGACATGAGTGAAGACACGACGTTGTAGGAATACAACTCACGAGTGAAGGCATGATGTTGGAGTTGCAGGTATGCTTCATGGAGATGAGTTTCAGAAAGATGAAGGCAATTTGAAATTGTGAGCTTCGCACAACCAAGTTAGAATCGCCGCATTTGGATAGCGAGAGAGTTTCAACAATGGGTTGGGGTTTGGATAGGCCGAGTAAAGTAGGGGTGTCAATCGGTCGGTCCGGCTCGGTTTCGGTCAGGGCTGAGTCGGTTTCGGTGTGGGAAAGTTGAAACCGAAACCGAACCAATAAGGAAATTCCAGTTTTGGTTCGATTTGGGTTTCGGTGCAGTTTGGTTTCGGTTTGTCTTCGGTTTCTTAAATCGATTTGTAACCGGGTTGGTTTTGGTTTTTGGTCTAATTTGGATTCGACTTTCCATACAAATGTATACAAAACTATGCAAATTTTGATTTTTTTTTTTTTTATGAATTTTGGAGTGTTTCGGTTTCTTACCGGTTTGGTTTCAGTTTCGGTCCGGGTTTTGAGCCGGTTTCAGTTTGGTTTCGGGTTCATCCGGTTTCTGGTGCGGTTCGGTTTGGTTTTGGGGTTGCAATACTCCAAACCGAACCGAACCAATAAGGCTTCAGTTCGATTCGGTCCGTATTGTTATCGGTTCGGTCTGGCCGGTTTTACCGGTTTGGTTTAGGAATTGACACCCCTAGAGTAAAGTATCGGGTTTTTCACAATTTTTTTTGCTCCCACTTGTTTTTAGAAACAGATAAACAAGTCTAATTTGTTTCTCTATTTCTGTTTCCAGACACAAAAGTAGGCATAAATTTCTATTTCTGTTTCCGAAAACAAGTGAAATGAAACAGAAAAATCAAACGGTTTTTGAGATATTTTTCCATTTTTGAGCACTGAAAAATGAAAAAAACTTTTCTGGAAACAAAATCAAATGAGCCTTTTTGTATCTTGAACTAAACCAAATCAATTGACTCCCTTCCCATATATAATAAGGGGTAGAAATTTAAGAATTTAGATGGGTGTCCCCGGTCAAACGGTTACTTAGTCCGGCAGACCCTTGAGCTCTCGTGACACAATGTTCGGCTGGGAACTGGTCAGCCACAACTACTTCGACCGGAAACCCTGTAAGGGCTATGCACAAGTGGGATCTTTTAAGAAGTTATCAAATTAGAGCATGTCTTCTAAATCAAAAACTACCTAATCAAGTTAAGTCTTTGGTACTAACAGATCAAATTTAGGTCTTTTGGATTGGGTGTCCTAAATGTCCAAATGTGAAAATACCTTGCACAGGATTTTAAAAGAAATGCAAATTAAAATATAGAAAATCCTAAGCCTAGAAATGTTTACTAATATGGTTCTTGATGAGTATACCTCTCAAGCTCATGATCCACACTATTGTGCGAAACGTTTTCAACAACTTGGACTTACACAAGCTAATGAATATATTGATTGGAGATTGGCTTTTCCTTCACCTACGGTGAAAAAAGAACCTCTTAATTCATCATTTTGGGTGACTAGATAGGATTTTCGGAATAGTACCCAGGGCATTTCAGACTTCATAAATTCGGGGAAGCAATTATGATATCTTAGTAATAGGATTCTCATCAGCCATGATGAAAGAGAAATTTTCTCTATTCATTATATTCCATGGTATAGTGGGTCCTGTTGATAACAATGACATTGTTGGTCCTTTCCAGGTTCAGGTACTATCACTATGCTAAACCAAACCCTATTCACTCAAGAGGTTAGCATTTTTTTTTTTTTTTTTTTTTGGGGTGGGGTTGGTGGGGAGGTGGTAAAGCTTAGAATTATCTTTCCACCATATATTTGATATAAATGCCCATGTGATATCCTATCCAGTCCATCAGTCCATGGCATGATTAATAGGGCGCAGAGTAAGGAAAATCAACTGACAGAAATATATAGAATGCGCTTTGATTGGCTATTCAGAGTTTAGGTTTGGGTTGTTTTAATATAAAAGATTCCAAAACCGACAATTCCATTGCATAAAATCCACAATAACATTAATGCATGCATGATGTAAGAAGTCACCCGTGACTAATATGTTGATGTGGGCCTGAGGTCAATACCTGAGTCATTGGAATAGTTTTCATAGAGGCTGAACATCCATTCTCAATATTAGTAGTAAGTAGTTGCAATAGCAAGAAGAGGAGATTTCAGGCGGCATGAAAGTCCAGGAGCTTCCGTATCATCTAAAGCGTCTCCATTTGCTCCATTAGGCAATGCCCAATCAAATTTGTGCAGAAGATTGGCTAATGCAAGTTCAACTACAGCACTGGCGAAGTGGGTTCCAGGGCATCCCCTTCTACCTGCCCCAAACGGGATCAGTTGGAAATCATGGCCCTTGAAATCAATAGAACTAGTATCATTACAGAACCTCTTTGGTTTAAACTCTTCTGGATCATCCCATGATGCAGGATCCCTTCCAATTGCCCAGGCATTGATGATCACTGTTGTCTTGGCTGGAATGTCATACCCTTTTATTTTGGCATCTTAAGTTGATTCACGTGGAATCAATAGAGGGCCTGGAGGATGAAGGCGTAGTGTCTCCTTGATCACTGCTTTCAAATAGTGCATTTCTTCTATATCATCCTCTATAATATATGCCCTACCAGTCGCAGATGCTACCCTTCTTATCTCCTTTTGGACTTCGTTCATGACTTCTGGATGCTTTAATAGCCTTGCCATTGTCCATTCTAGGAGTGCGCATGTGGTCTCAGTTCCAGCAGAAAACATGTCCTGCAAAAAATGATATAAGACATTCAAAGTAAATAGAAACATTTTATAGTTAAGGAATATGAAATTAAATTGTAAGGAAATCCGTTCATATGAGATGCATCGTAGGGTTTTCCCCTTGTATTTTTGAATGTCCAATGCTCTTTTCTTGCATTAGATGGAGATGGCTCAATGGTATATTAAGATGCATCCAAGGTCTCAATATTTTGAGTATAAAATAAATGTTGAAGATGCATCCAAGGGCTCAATGGTATATTAAGATGCATCGTAGGGTTTTCCCCTTCATTCTGTTCAAAAACTTTCAGCGCAATCTAATCTGCCATGTGATAAGTATGCACCCAAAAGGACTTATACTTGTGAACTTTCAGATCAGAAAACCTTCTCCCTAGTAACAAATCAAAAACTTTCATTTAGATGCGTCCCAAGATGGCACCAACAGAAAAAAAAAAAAAACAAAGTGGTGTGCTAATGCTCAAAACTTGATGGTCCAAGGATGCAGGGATAGCTTTGCATCTCTTGCATCACTGAATGAGATCTTCGGCTAAAATATATTACTTACCATTATAATGCCTTTGAGGTGGTCTCTCCCAAGGGTGATTTCAGCAGTCTCATCCTGTTGTACCCTAAGAAGGAAGTCCACAAAATCTTGGCCACCACCATCTGCATCATTGTGATCACCATTCTTTTTTCTCTTTCCATGGATGTGGTCTTCAATTACCTGGTCAAGAAAAGAATCTATCTCCGCAAAATTTTTCTCCACTCTCTTCTCCAACCCAATTACATAATTCACCCAACCAAGCCATGTTATGAAGTCCCCTACATTAAAAACTCCTAGCAAATACCCAAATTCGTCCATCATCTTTTTAAACCTCTTACCACCACCTTCTTCCCCACCATATTTCTTCCCTAAAGCCACTCTACATGTTATGTCATTTGTTAGAGATAAGAGCACCTCACTTAAATCTACCAAAGCTGAAAATGAAGGCAAAGATGAACAAGAATTTTGGATATTTTTGATCATCGCTTTCGTCTCCTCTTCCCTAACTGGCTGGAATGATTGAACACTCTTCATACTTAGAAGCTGAAGAACACAAATTTTGCGTACTTGTCTCCAATACTCACCATAAGGCGCGAAGCCAATATCCTTGTGATTATACAATAGTCTCCTAGCGAAGCTCGAATCCGGTCTGCTCGAGAAGATGAGGTCATGGGTTTTCAAGATTTCACGAGCTGCATCAGGTGATGAAACCACTAGAGTTGGTTTGCTACCAAAGTGAAGCAGCATGAGAGGGCCATGGCTTTGAGCCAAGGAATGGAGTCCACGGTGTGGCAAGGAGCCTAATTGATGGAGGTTTCCTATAATTGGGAGCTTCCATGGGGAAGGTGGCGGGTTGTTTCCCTTCTTAGTACCTACTGATCTATTATTATTCCTGATGAACAAGAACACAAATAGGAGAAGAAAGCAAAGAAGCAAGGAGAAGGGATGAAGTAAGCATAGTTGGCCAATAGGATAATGGAAGAGTAGCTCCATTATCTTGAGGTGACTCCAGGCAATATGATAACGGAAGAGTAGCTCCAATCATAATATATGGATGAAACGCTTCTGGACCGGTTCAGCTCAAAGAGTCTTAATTATCTTTCTTGCCGGCCATGTCTGTTTTTTGGACCACATATTCCGACCCCTCATCCTCTAGTTTCTTTCCCATTTATAAGATCACATGCAACAAAGAGGCTTGTCCTTGAAAGGCACTTGGAGTTTTCCAATCATTCCAGTTTGGTTCTGTGGCTCTCCTTGGAGACCCTCAAATCAAAAGAACAAAAGAATTGAAACTTGTCCTTGAAAGGCACTTGGAGTTTTCCAATCATTTAAGTCTGGTTCTGTGGCTCTCCTTGGAGACCCTCAAATCAAAAGAACAAAAGAATTGAAGTGATACATGATGTCTGGAAAATCACGTGGGATTATATATTCTAACCAACTATTCGTGGCTTGTCACTCCTGCATTGATGGACTCCATGAGAAATATCATAGGCCTTCCCCTAGAAAATGAATGGAACTTTTTTGTATTAGAAGTATCATCATTTTTCCAAATTTATTACTTTTGTAGTACCAGAAAGATTCTTATCCCATTGTATAAGTATATCCATTAGTACTGTAGTATACAATTGTGGAGCAAGCTGATCAAAGGTTGGGCAAGATAAAGGCGATCAAGGCGTCGAAGGGGGCATTTCTCTTTAGTCTTACATCGATTAGGGGAAGAAGCTGGAATAGTTGACAACCTTTAATATCCTTTCAATAGTCACAATACGTTTTAAAGTCATGAGGCCCATGAGTCAAAGTGCATTATAGAACATATCATAGGTAGTGGAGGTGGTACAAATATGGTTTTTGGAATCATGATCAGATCCTCCGTATCAGGAAATCCATATAAATATTATCGACGCCGAACTTGATCTTTGCCAATCCCATATCAGTGGAAAGTTACGGGCTAGGGGTAAAATAGTCAAAAAAAATCCAATTTTTATAAAAAATCAGAAGCAAAATTGTTCGAGACATGTCAATTTGTTCTGATTCGTATCGGTTTGTTCTATTTGGAGTATTAGTATCGTATAGGCTTTCTCAATTTGGAGAAAGTTCTATATTCAAAATTGATTATGCTTTTACGGCAACACTCATTCCATATGAGGAGGAAAGAGATATAAAATATGAAAGACAACTTTACTTTTCTGCAATAGGGAACCTTATGCATGCGATGACTTGCACCCGTCCAAACATTGCTTATAAATGTTGGGCAGATATGTTAAAAACGTTAAATGGATCACTAGAAGGCAATAAAAAAAGTGATGAAAGTGACTATATGCTTACTCAATAAAGATCTGATCATTAGGAGATTATCAGATGTTCTGACATTGATTAATGGATGTCTTGATAGTAGAGTCCATTCTGCAAAGTATATTTAAAAAATAATTAATAATAATAATAAATATTAAAATTATTAAGTTACTCTCGAATTCTTGACTCGTTTTGAAGAATGACTCGCTCCGATATATTTTGGTGGCCACCTGAATGGAAAGTTTTCTGAGATCTGTGGTGGAAGCAGAGGGGTTGGGCCGATAAGCTCAAGCCTGGAGCCCAACACTGATCTCGTATGGGGTCTATGCCCTCGTAGTACAATTTGACCCGATCGACCATGACCGGATAGATCGACCCGCGACTTGGAGGAGTATATAATGTACTATTGTCTTGTCGAGCAAGTCATTAATATTTGAGGGTGTTTTCGAGCTAGGGTTCAGTGAGTTTTCTCCCCGCTGTTTGGGTGTAATCTCTCTTCTACATAGTGAAATATATTCTTCTTCGCTCGAGGACGTAGCACACCACATCGGTGTGTGAACCTCATTAAATCTCTATTCATTGTGCAGATCTATCTGTGTTAATGTTCGTATTAGTTGGTGTTTGCCTTAACAAACGGGTATTAGAGCTTTTGGTTACTTTGATCATTCTATTCATAGTTTATACATCAACGAAATACGATATTGATAAGTTCGACGACAACATCAGCTTTAGTCTGTGGCAAGTTCAAATGATAGTTGTTCTTACACAGCAGGAGTTGAAGAAAACCCTAATTGGGAAGACGAAAAAACCTATAACTATGTCCAATAATGATTGGAATAAGATGGATGATAAAATCCTTTTTGTTATTCAATTATGCCTCTTGAATAAAGTTCTACAAGAAGTTCTCTCAAAGAAGACGGATTCAAAGTAGAGAATATCTATCTCACCAAATCCCTCACTAATAGGCTGAGATTGAAGCAGCAATTGTATACTCTTTATATGGGTGAAGGTATTTTCATTAAATCCCACATATCTGAGTTTAATTCTATTATTACTGATTTGCAAATGATAGATATAAAAATAGACGATGAAGATTTGACCCTATTATTGTTATGTTCTCTATCTCCATTATATAAGATTTTTAGGGATACCATGATTTATGATAGAGAGACAATCTCTGTTGAGGATATCATAACTAATCTACTAAGCAAGTAGAAGATTGATGATGAGTTGACATCAACCAATAAATCTGAGGGTGTTAGTTTGATAGCTAGAGGGAGACCAAATGAAAAGGATTCAGATGGTGACAAAAAGAATGCTAGATTGAAATCTAAGCACAAGAATTTAACTTGCAATTACTATAAGAAAAATTAGCATGAAATACTATAAGTTTTTAAATAAACAGAAAGCAAGCGGTGGTGCCCAAAATCAACAGAAGAAAGATGATTCTGCAGAAGCTAGTATTGTCGAAGATAAGAGTGAGTCTGATATACTTTTGGTACTAATGACAGAGTCAGATCACAGGATGAATGGATTCTTAACTCTAGTTGTTCCTACCACATGTGTCCCAATCATGAATGGTTCTTCACATACATATCAGTTCAAGGTGGAGTTGTATTGATGGGAAATAATGCCTCCTGTAGGACTGTTAGAATGGAAACGATTAAGATCAAGATGCATGATGGCATTGTCAAAACCTTGTCTAATGTCAGGCATGTTCCTTATTTGAAGAAGAATCGCATTAATTTGGGCACTCTTTATTCAAATGGGTGCAAATATACAGCTAAAGGTGGAGTCATGAAGATCAGTAGGGGTGTTCGCTTGCTGACGAAAGGAATTAAAGTTGACAGTTTGTATGTATTGCAGGATACTACAGTCATTTGCTCTGTTGCAGCAGCTTCAACATCTATCTCTAAATCAAATGTCACAAATTTATGGCACATTAGGTTAGACCATATGAGTGAAAAAAGGATAGCATCCTTAAGTCAAAGGAGTTTGTTGTCTAGTCAGAGTACATGAAAAATGGAGTTCTGTGAGAATTGTGTGTTTGGAAAGTAGAGGAGGAAAGTCAATTTTAGTACTGCTACTCACAAGACCAATGGAACTTTTGATTATATTCATTCAGACCTATGGGGGCCCTCTAAGGTAGCTTCAAAGGGGCCTATTGCAAGGTATTTACTTACTTTCACTGATAATTTCTCTAGGAATGTTTAGGCCTATTTTTTGAAGCACAAAAATCAAGTGTTTGTCACTTTCAAACAATGGAAGAATTTACTTGAGAAGTTGCAGAATGGAGTGGCAGAGCATATGAATAGAACCTTGTTAGAAGAGAAAAGGTGTATGTTATCAAATGCAAGATTGAATAAGGAGTTTTGGGCAAAAGTAGTTAACATAACAACCTTGTTGGTGAATCGATCTCCTTGCACAGCTATTGAGTGTAAAACTCCGGAGGAAGTCTGGTCAAGTAAGTCTGTAGACTACTCCAATTTAAAAGTATTTGGATATTCTGCTTATGCATATGTGAACAAAGGGAAGTTGGAACATAGGGCCAAGAAATACATTTTTCTTGGATATAAATCTAGAGTGAAAGGATATAGGTAGTGATACCCTAGTCCAAAGTCTTCAAAATTTCTTATTAGCAGAGATGTTACTTTTGATGAATCTGTTATGTTGCATCTTAAGAAAAAAGCTCATGTTCATTGTGATGAAGGTCAAGAAAAATTCCAGAAAGAATGTTGAGTTTGAAGTTGGTGGTTCATTTTCAAACAAAGCACAATCTACTTTAGTTCAGGTGTCTATTTTTACTGAAGGAGATGATGCTCAAGAAAATAAAAAAGAAGAGTGGTACAGCATTACTAGGGATAGATCAAGGAGGAATATTAGACAACCACAAAAGTATGGGCATACTGAAATTATTGCTTATGCATTATCTATTGTATATACAATTAAAAATAATGAGCCTGTAACATATTCTGAAGTTGTTACTTCAGTTGATTCTACAAAATGGTTGGTTTTCATGAATGAGGAGATGGAATCTCTTCACTCACTTCCTTAGCAGCTTCATCATTCAAATTTATCAATCTAATTTAGAGAAAGAACGAAATATGAGGGAGTGTTCATCTTCAATGAATTCCAGTTTGTTCACATGTATGTATGTATGTGAAAAGAGAGAGAGAGAGAGAGAGAGAGAGAGAGAGAGAGAGAGAGAGAAATGCTTAAGGACCTTGGCCAAAGTTCTTAGGAGGTTGTTTGTTTGACTCTCCTCGCATCGAATGCATGACATCATGTAATCCCCCTCGCCTCCTTTTCCCTTTCCCTTTCTCTTGGAGTCGGGACGGCATCCTTTAGCAGCCAATGAAATTAAAATCTAGAAGGATACTTTTGAAGATCAAAAAAGGGAGAGGGATAGGTATGCCGCCGATATCAAGTATGCTAGTGGATAGCACCAATAGGAACACATGATGGAGTATCATTCAGGAAGGATATGAGGGTCATTTCAGAAAAATGGAAGAGAGAGATAGACACAATGGGTGCTAGCATAATTAATATCGGCGACATACTCAACCTTTTTCCATAAAAAAATTTAGAAAGATATCTGTGAATAAAAAGGTGAATTATTCTATCTCATTGACTACCAGTAAGAATTGCAGCCGGATAGCAACCAAATTTTTTCATCATTAGTGACCTAGGTCCTCGATAGGAATGAGGAAAAAACAATAATGATGGAAAAAAGAAAGAAATCCTAAAGCCTGGCCCACAAGGTTCTTATGGGTGGACGAAAATAAATTTAAAGAGATCCTAAAGCCTGGTTCGGGCAACCCAAACTGCACCTTGATGCTCCAATCCACATGACCTTTTATTAAGTAGGAAACAGGGTTCTCAACACCATATGTAGAGAGGAATCTCTAATACTTTATTAGATGATTTTCTTAACTAATCTCACATTCAAATAGCTATAGTTACGGTACCTTTTAGATTGGCCACGTGAAATTTTGTGGACCATGTCAATTTATCAGAAAAGAGTAGGTGTGTTAGCGGTATATCCTCCCTTGTGTCTATCTTTTTCCTCCTTCCCTTGGAAAGGTCTTCTCTACTATACTTCTCTTATCCCATCCAATACCTCCCATTGGTTGAGCCGCTAACTCCAAGGGAACTAGTGGCTTACCTAACATCCTCCATCAATTTATTTATGGTACATGGATATAAAAGATTTTTTTTTTTTTTTAATGACACAATGTGCTGAATTTGCCCATTTATAAATCAGGGCAATGATATAGAAGACTGCATCAATGATCTATGATGGAATGATTTCATATATAGAGGGTAGTGACATCATTTCATATGACAAAAAGAGAAATAGAGAGAGGATTACAATTGAATTCAATTATATAGCCAATCATGTATAGAATCTATTTCTGTCTGATCGTAAATTATTCTATTTGATGCCCATCCACCGCTCCCCTCTCTAATTTCCTTATCGCTCCTTACTAGAGGATTAAGAGCCCGTTAAGTATTGTTTCTGTTCCAGAAACGCCGTTTCGTGTCAAAAACGAAAATTTCAGTTTCTGTGTCAAAATGCAGTTTTTAAACGAAAAAATGGTGTTTCAAAATTTTAGATTTTTATCGGGAATGATATTTTTTTTTTTTTGTAAAATGGAACGAAACTGGGAAGACAAACTCCAAAATGGAGTTCCGTCCAATCTCCTTTTTTCATTTTTTTTTTTTTTCACTTTTTGTTCCAAAAAAACAGAAACAGATCATAAGTGCACCAAACAGAAGATTCCATTTTTTCATTCCAATAGAACGAAAACACTCTAAAAACGTTTTTTTAGAACGATACCAAATGGAGCCTAAGATCATCAATGCTCAAAATCAAGGTGCTAGCTGCTAATCAATCAGGATCGGTCGGACTTAGTGGGCCTCTTGGCTTACAACTTGAACTGCCTATTTAAGGAATTAGTCAAGTTTCAGGCTCGGTCGAGTTTTGAACTTTAACCAAGCTTCTACTAACCAGGCTAATCGATCACCACTAAAGCCTTAAAAGGGCTTTAATTGTCTTATATTTTAGAAATTTTAATATATTTGCTAAATCATCAATAATTTAGAAAAAAAAAATTACACTTAATTACGTTCTATAATTGATAAAAATATCAATATATAAATTTTTTTATGGAAAATAAATGTATTAAAAAAAGGGGAGGGAGATTACAACCCAAAAAGGGCATAAGCCCCTAAAATGATAGAAAATCCCACATGGGGTAGAAGACAAGAGCTAAGAAGCCCAATCAACTCAAAATCCAAAGCCCACATGGAGTAAAAGACCAAAGGAGTAAAGCCCACACAACTCAAACTCCAAAGCCCACATGAGGTTAAAGACCAGAGGAGATAAGTCCACACAACTCAAAACTCCAAAGCCCACATGGGCTTAAACAAATGGCCAATAAGCCCATTACAAAGAAGCGCAATCAGTTCAATTTCAAGTGGGCTTCATTTTTTTTTTTTTTCCCCTAAAGATAATTGAATTGAAAAATCAGAACAAAGAGTACATCAAAAGAAAACCAAAATACAACACTAATTTAACCTCCACCTTCGGCATTGCCATCAGCAGGGGAACAAGCAACAACCTAACAAAATCTGTAATATGGTCTACCCATCTCATCCCATTGCTAATTTCAAGCAGGCTTCTACCAAACCCTAAAACTTTTCTCAACACTTCAACTTCTTGCCACCAAGAAGAGAATCGGATCACCGCCAACAAGAAGATAGCCACAATGGAGGGGCGTTGGCTTTGTAAATTAAAATGGAAGAACAAATTTATGTCATGATATGTGGTCCTGAATGTATACTTTATTCTACCAAAAAAAAATCAAAATATACCACATAAATGGTCAAGTCAAGTTGGACTTGTACACGTGTCGGTCCAATCGGGCGCCTGTCGAGCTTATGGCATACACCATGAACTACCTATTTACAAACGTGCCTAGCCAATCCAAGCCAAACCATAAACATGTCAAGCTCAATCAAGCCTATCAGATCGGACCTAAAATTGACACGCCTACTCAAAACAGTCTTAAACATGCCCTTAAGGTGACATATTGCTGCTCACTAGGAAAGTTGAACTTGTTCATATAGAATTCTATACACTACATGTGATTGCGACAGCCTAGATAGTCCATATAGGCATTATCATATTCATTCATCTCTTTGTGTGTCAAGTGAAAAAATTAATACCTGGAGCATGAGATTCCTGTCATAATATATGCAGTCTTACCCTCATTTTGAAAAGAGGTTATTTCCAGACATAAATCCCTGGACATCCTCATCTCTTAATCTGTCCAAGTATTGATCCAAAATCCCTCTATAGAGAATTCTAAATTTGTTTATACAAATTAAACCCGGCCAGGTCCAGCTTGCATTGATAATGTTGAATAAGTAGAGGACTCTAGTCAGTCAATCGCCTAACAATCTAAGGTTAGGAAGTAACGCAGGGTTATTTCCTTTGCACTGTCTTTTAGATATGCAGCTTATGTGACACTTTATACGTATATTACTCTCTTCTCTCTCCTGGATACTGTCATACTCAAAAACTTTTGCAATTAGTATCAAAAATCGGATAAATATACCATTTACATCATAGCCGTAAGCATGGTTTTAAGTATCTCCGATACCGATATCGATACGATACCCTCCGATATGTATCTTAAATTTAGCCGACCGATACAATACACATCGATACGATACATGAAATTTTTAAAATCCTTTCATATCGATATATATCCTACAATACATACCGATATGCATCAATACACCATCAATAAACATCGATAAGATACGATATGCCTCGATACGAGTATGAAAATTATAAAATTGAGGTAAAATGTATGTTTCGGTATGTATTGGTACATATCGGTATGTATAGATCGGTACGTATCGGTATATATTGGCACGTATTGGTGAGTATCGATATATATCGGTATGTATCGGTGAGTATCAATACGTATCGGTGAGTATCGGTATGTATCGATCAGTACGCATCGGTCATATAATGACCAAGATGGATAATTTTTCAGAAAAACACGATTTTTTGAAGGGTTTTTGTTCCAAGGTTGCTGTCAGCCATATTTCTCTCTAACTAAAGTGGAAATCAAAGTTGGGAATAAGGATTTTACATTTATGGGACAACTACAAACCTTGAATTCTTAGTACGATACCCTCAATTTAGTGTTTATGCATAATACATGTTATCAATAGCTTTTTTTAACAAAATCTTTATGTAAAAGTGTTTAAAAAAATGTTTCATATCCATTTATGTGTGTATCTTTAGCGTATCTTAGTGTATCTCTGATACGATACGATACTCTCCGATACGTATCTTAATTTTGGCCGACCGATACGACGACCGATACCGATACTTTAATCCTTGGCCGTAAGATCCAAATGAATGACACTTTTTTTCTTGAAGGATTGGTCTTGATTTAATCATTAATAACATTGTCACAATGGCTCTATTTGATTGCATGAAAAATTGAAGAGAATGTAAGTAAAATTTTTTTAAATCTATAATAGAAATGTTTTATAATTATTATCTAACATGATTATATAAATTACTTAAATTTTCTATCATATTTAATAATAATACTTTTTAGATGTTATTTTTTCTTTTCAAATCCAATTTTAAATACAAAGTGAAATAAAATTTAATAATCAAATATGGAATAATTTAGAGTTAATGACAAAGTATAGAATCATGTAAGAATAATGATTACAAAATTTTTTAATTAACATTCACTTCCCATCCCTTTAATCATCCTTAAAACCAAACGGATCCGAAAGAAGAGATAAAAATTATGACATTGATATTAGCTAATGTCAACCTCATATTTTGAATACTGAGAATACACTTATTGTAAAAGTCAAATTTGACGGTAGACAATTTCTTGGTGAGAATTCACTTGTTACACGGCAAAACCCTTTCATGGAAATATAAATGACACTTTCATTATTACAACATCATCATGGGTCAAAATTTTCTATTGATTTTGAGGCTCTCATTAGTTCCCAAGTGAATACCACATAAAAAGAGTTTGTTACAGTAAAAAAGATTTAGATTTTCTTCTCCGTAGGCTGCAGATATAGATATTTGATTCCATAATTGAATTATGGAAGAGTAAAAAGTTATGGTAACTCTCACTCCTCTATTGTAGGTTGGAAATATTCTTTCTTTGATTCAATTAAAGGGTTAGATTAGGGGTGCAATAGGGCCAGGTTGGGCCGAGCTTCTTAAAATCCTAACCCAACCCTGAGTCCCCTTGACTAGGCTCAGGCCCGCCCTGACCCTAACTTAGAGCCGTAAAATTTTAACCAAGGCCCAACTCTTCAGGGTTCAGTCCAACCCTTATGCACCCTGATTGACCTTGACCCTAACCCTGGTTTTCCATCAAGGACTGGGTATATCCTGACCCTGACCTGAGAAAATATGAAATAACTAAAAATTATAAAGATTCATAATTAAGAGGAGATAAAAAAAAACAAAAAAAAAAAAAAAAAAAAAACAAAAAGTTACAAATTACTTGTCATGAGGAGAACATCCTAAAGCAAACATTCAAACAATATAAATAACTCTGACTATTATGGTAAACAAAGAGGATATTATCCTAAGCAAATAATCCAAAAAATTTCAATTATTTATCATGATAAACAAAGAGGCCATCCTAATAAGGCAAACAATCCGAAGATCTCAAAACTCTTATCATGTTAAACAAAGATAACATTCTAAGAAAACGAAAAATCCAAAGTCAACATTAGTGGCAAAAATCATGGCCGGGTCAAGCCAAAAGTCAAGGTAAAATTATCAGGGCTAGGTTCAGGGCGGGTTAGGAGGGCCAAAGACATCAACCCTTACCCGCCCTGACCCTGATTCAGGGTCAGAAATTTCAGGGTCAGGCCAGCCTTCAAGGCCAAAATTTTCGGATCTATACTTGTTCGGGATTAGGGCGGGTTCAGACCGTCATGGCCAAACTTGCACCCCTAGGTTAGACCATGTCAAGGAAGAGATTTTCTCGTCACAATGGATTAAAAGAAAATGGGGCCTAAGTAAAATATTTTTTTCTAATTTTATTTTTACATGACTTTGGACTAGAAGTAAACCGAGTGTAATTATAAAAGGAAAAGAGAGAGAGAGAGAGGGAACGCATTCTTATTTCCACTTTTAAATTGTATTCTCTCTTAAGTGAACCACTGCTAATGGGATTCAATTCTAATATTTATGAGTTTAATTACTAGAGATGGTTTGCTTCTACACGGGAAGACTACTGTGTCTATGCCAATTCAAAAAACGATACAAACGCTCTCATTGTTGAGTTACTTAGAACACTCTATCCATCTTCATCTATTTTGAAAAAAAGGGAAAAGCTGAGCACGCTAGTGTTATACCCAACATTATATCTGTCTCACCTTTCTCCGAGAAAAGTCCTCCTGCCCCTCCAATGGTTGAGCAGCAACTAGTTCCAGGGAAGCTAACAATATGCCTGACCTCCTCCCTTTAGCAAATGAACCATTATAAAAGAATTTTCATATTGGTCAACATCTCTTAAAGTGTCAAACATTTTTTTTTTTTTTTTTGTTCTCTTAGTATAATAAAATTTTGTGAGAAAAAAAATACTATCCAATAATATTACGTACGCTGAGACACATGGGAAAGTAGAATTGAGACATGAGCATCTTTTCACATCTAATTCCATTTCCCTATCTGTTTAGGCATACACAACTTAATTTTAGTCAATATGTCTCAAAATGATCATCACTATTAGTGGCTGTTTTTCATCGTGATTTGATTGTAACATGGTGTTGCCTATTGTGTGGGCTCTCAAGTTCCCTTGGGTCATCGCAGAGAAAGAACTTTTTTTTTTTTTTTTTGTGTGTGTGTGTGAATGGTCTTTGCGATATTGCACCCTTAAGAACACGTTTTTATGACTACCCATTCCAGTGAATTGAAAGGTCTAAATAAATGTCTTTGTGTCCACTATACATGATTCTTGATTAGCTCGATCATGCCCAGGTGAAGTGAACACCATTATTATGTAAAATTGAAAAATGAAATTTACGACTAATATTGATTAATATATGTGGATGCTTTCTATAACAAAAAAAATTAGAAAAAATTTTGGAGCCACATAGGATTGTGTAACAAGTCAATTACTCATTTATCGTTTATCGGAAAAATAATAAAAACAAAAGTGGTTTTCTATCTAGAAATGCGACCTATGCAAATGCTCCATTTGTCCATTTCTCTATTTAAACCTTGGAACTAGTATTAATTAATAATGGGTTAGTCCGATTTGGATTCATATCATTCATATTTCGTAATCAATTCGAAAACAAAAACACTAGTTAATTAAGCCCAAAGAAAGAATTTTCTAGAGCATAGATCAATGCTCAAAACATTATCAAATCTGTCCTCGAGTGATACACTGCCACTCACTAGAGAATTTTCTAGGCTCATCTCTTTGCGTGTCAAGTATTGTACCAAAATCCCTTTATATAGAATTCTCAGTTTATAATGATCTAGCCCGGGTTCAGCTTGCATTGATAAGGTTGAATATAAGTACATAGACGACTAGTCAATCGGTCTCCTAACAAAGGCCAATCTAGGTTGTGCCCTAATGGTTGGCACTTCTCCCTGCGGACAGTAGTGTTCAGGGACATTATCAATGGATCAAGTTTCCTGCCACATCCAAAGTCACAGATCGTTATGTACTTTTTTTTTTTTTTGGTTATAAATCAATAAAAATATTTATTAAAATAAAAAATGAAAGAATACAAGAATTGACTAATAGGCCAAAATAAAAACATAAAGATGAAGAAACCGATCCATCTTTGACATTATGATCAGCAGAACAAATCCTGACACACAAGATAGCACTCGCCAAACATATTAGTGTAACTCCCTTCTCTCCCCTAGTCACTATCACTATCAAACACGAATAGTTTCTTGATAGCAAATGGGATTAAAAAAAAAAAAAACCCTCATATCATAGTCGGAAAATCTATATGCCTATATGAATGACACTTTTTTAAGATTAATAGTGATTAACCAGTTATCATCAAAGAAAAAAATTCATTATAACATTGATATTAATGGATGTAAACCTCATAGTCTTTAAAAAAAAAAAAAAAAAAAAAATGCCTTTTATTTTATGGAGGTCGAGTTTGATGGCTGACGATTTCTTGATGATGGTATAGATTACATTTAGCAAAACATTTTTTTAATGAAAATATAAATGGCACTTCCAACACCTCTAGTGTCAGTGTAGCTCAAAAGATGAATCAACACAATTCGAAGTGTTTTTTTTTTTTTGCGTATTCTTGATGAACAGACGTTTATATATAAATTTGAAGGTTTATTCGGAAGTAAGAAGCCCCTTTGACATCTCTCATCTTGAAAAAACTCGATGTGAAAACACAGAGACAAAGGGTTGAACTTTGAATAGAAAAAAAGAATGGAATTGCAAGGTCCCAAATGAATTGGCTTATTCGAAATTCTATGGATTCTTGAATTAGCTCTCATTAGTTCCCAATAGCTTTAGCCGGAAAAAAAAAAAAAAAAAAATTAGTTCCCAAGTGAATATATACCATGTAAAAAGAGTGTATTAAGGTTGTGTTTGGTAGCCAAGAGAAGAAAAGAAAAGAAAAGAAAAGAAAAAATGTACAAAAATTGTAGTTTTTTCCTTGGGTTAACAATTTTTCTTTATACTAGGTATATCTTCATCCATGAGAAGATTCTCCTTTTGAAATTCAAAATTCTCCTTGGGAATTGTGAAATTTTCTTTTGCTCCCTCAAAAATTTCCTTGTCAAAAACACAAGAAAACATGAGAAAATATGAAAACATAATAAGACGAAAAATGAATGATTATACAATGATTTCCTATGTGTCTATATCTCTCTTAAAGTTCAATTTTTTTCTTTTCTTTTCTTTTCTTCTCTTTGTAACCAAACATACATACTAGATATAGAATTTCTTGTATGTGTGTCACCGAAGTTATTTGATGCTTTTTTTTTTTTTTTTTTTTGATTTAATCAAACAAAAGGAGATAGGCAATTCGAGCTTTACAGCAGTTACAAAAGTGGCGGTGGTTAGTTTACCGTTTACCAATGTTGCTTCAGCAAAGGAAGCAAAGTGGTTTACCTAGTCTATGTGAGGTAGAACCCTACATAAGACATTGTTCATTGATCTATATACATTAGAAAGTTAGGAGCTAAACTGAGAGGCCACAAAAAGTTATGCAGGTCAAAAGAGAGAAGTTTGATTATCTCTGAGTTGGTCCAAATTTCAGTCACATTCCATCCATGGTTTGTTGTTGATTGTACTCCAAGCAGTAGAGCCCTGGCGCCTCTTTCAAAAAGGGTTTCCTGTTAGTAAACAATCCATTATTAGTAGCAGTTTTCTATTTTCTTGTAGAAAGCCTTCAACCCAACTTATAATATTTTCTTTCTGGTTGTATGCTAGGGTACAAATTAATATACTCTCATTCTATGGTAATGGGTTGGCAGTTGTGATTTGGTCTATGTGATTGGAGTCCCCAGATGCATTGGGATGGGTTGGTAGGATACATTGATGCATATGGTTCCTATGATGAGATAGCCATTGTGAGGTCGGTCCTAGGATTTTATATGGGTTTAATTTTCCTTTTCTAAAAATTATGTTATTCTTATGATCCCAGATATAGTACCAAAAGATAATAAACTGAAAGAAGAAATGATCCTTGTCCTGTAGAGACAAACTGTTGGATCTGAAAAAATACACGATAAGAAGTTGGATAGAGGGAACCTATAGGGCCGTAGCATTCAAACCCAAGAGTTACAGAAGACGCAGGTATTCTCCATAGGGACCCATTTGCCCAATGCATCCCATGTTGACAATCCGTCAAGGGCAAGTCTCCAGAAAAATAGTTCAAATTTGGGATGACTTTGGATTTTCCAGAAGAAACGCCATCAATGTGAGCATAGAAATGAGCAAGGGCACCTGTTGGAAAATCCAATATTATTAGTAAATGTCCCATTATTTAGAAACTTTGCAGCCAACTTAGCGGTTAGGACAACCGATTTTGAAAGTTTGCATTTCCACTGATCTTCCTGCTCCCTAATAGGTATAGAGGTAATAGAAAAAACAACATGCATAGGTGAAAATGAAATAAGAAGATTTGTATTCCAATTGTTGTTGAGGAGGAGGTTTCTTACCTTTTTGTTCCTTCAGAATTTAGGAATGGAGGAAAAAGCAGTACCCCAAATTCCTTTCATTGGAGTGACCCATGGTTCCCATTCAATGTCAGTTTGTTGACCATTATCAATGATTTTGGTGTACCATTGGAGTATGTCAGGGAGGACCAATGTAAGACTGTTCCAAGGCCACGATCATTTTTTCTTGATGGTTGTAGGGTGAAATAAACTTCTATTGGAGAAGTATTTACTTTTCAAAATTCTAGCCCATAAAGAATTAGGTTCAGTCATTAGTCTCCAGCCAAAGTTTATAGATAAGGGTTCTATTTTGAATTTCAGAAGACTTAATCCCTAGACCACCACAAGTTTTTGGTTGGCAGATGTTCTTTCCAGCCAATAAGGTGAAGTTTATTGCGGTCGAATCATCCCCATTCCAAAATCTTGCATAGATAGAGTCTAGTCTTGTCCATATTTTTCTTGGCAAAAGGAAGGTCGACATGAGGTAAGATGGAACTGAGGCGAGGGTTGATTGGTTCAACACAGTCCTTCCGGCAAAGGCAAGGGATTTGATGCTTTTTTTTTTTTTTTTTAGGTGTAGAAACTAAAAAATATCAATTAGAAGAAAAGAATAGCATTCATATTAATTAAACATAGTTTGTCAGATTTAACCTGCTAACTTAGATAGTGGGCCAAACAAACACACTTCCTTCTACAAATTTTTACTAACTCTAAAAATGTAATATTTTAAGATAAGTATAATAAATCCAACAAAAAAGTAAGAGTCTCCAAGGCCAGCAGTCCTGATCTTGTTCATATAGCGTAACAATTTTCTCGCAATCAGTCCAGATGACGACAAACCGTTCGTATTTGTTGCACTCCTGCAATAATGTCTCTAACCTCTGATTCTTGTGCACTCCTGTGAAAGGCAAGCGATTTGATGCTTTTAATATTGTTTTTTTTTTTTTTAGGTGTGGAAACTAAAAAATATCAATTAGAAGAAAAGAATAGCATTCATATTAATTAAACATAGTTTGTCAGATTTAACCTTCTAGGTTAGATAGTGGGCCAAACAAACACACTTCCTTCTACAAATTTTTACTAACTCTAAAAATGTAATATTTTAAGATAAGTATAATAAATCCAACAAAAAAGCAAGAGTCTCCAAGGCCAGCAGTCCTGATCTTGTTCATATAGCGTAACAATTTTCTCGCAATCAGTCCAGACGACGACAAACCGTTCGTATTTTGTCGCACTCCTACAATAATGTCTCTAACCTCTGATTCTTGTGCACTCCTGTGAAAACCATTTTGAACAAAGGTATCAACAATGTTACTATTATGAAAAAAATTACTGTTGCTCATCCTGCTTTATGGGTGTCAGCTAAGAAATGTTCATCTATTACAATGATAGTGGATATGCTTGGAATAAGCTTTAGGTAAACAAGCCATGGGATAATGGGTTCATTGTCATGGATAGGGCTAAGTTTGACTTGGCAATCTTTAGCCTGTGAGGGGGCTAGTTTGAGCTCATTAATCCATATGTTGTTCTGAGATATGATCAATAATGAATTGAGCAAATTACCTTGTTTCACTTTGTGATTTCGGGCAGACCATACAAAGTAGCAGGTTATTGCAAAAATTGAAACTAAGAAGTT
>NC_056565.1:6436506-6464123 GCF_013358625.1 Macadamia integrifolia
TCTAGTCCACAAGACTTTCATCACTGGAGGATTTGGATAGGGTCATAATGTATACAGCTTTATCCTCATTGCTCCTTTTGTTTTTTTAATTGTATAAGCCAAACTTCAATACCAGTATACAGCAATGGTGATTGCACCAAGGTCCTCCCTCTTCCTACACTCTCTTCCCAATTATAAATCCACTATTGATTGTAGGGGAAACCCTTCCTACCCTTCTATTGGCCCAAAATTATCCACCGAAGTAGCCAACTCTCAAAATTTAGTTGTTTCTTAAGTAACCTTTTTTATTTTTGATAACTTTTGCTTCTCAAGTTACAGCCAAGTAATTGCAACCATTGTTGCAACCAAAGAAATAGAATCTTAAATGAAATTTTAAAAAGGGAGAGGTATAGGAAAGCTAGCAGGACACCTGAGTATCAAGTGTGCTAGCGATATTTTAACCGTAGGATTTGAGAGAACCGTTAGATTGAGAGGAAAAGTTCAAAACTTCAATCCACACCTGTCACACCTTATCACCCTCAATAGTCATGCCGGAATGTTGTCCGGCCGGTGCTCTCAGTTCTCTTCTTTTTTTTTTTCTTTTTTGCTGTTCCTCTCTCTCTCTCTCTCTCTCTCTCTCTCTCTCTCTCTCTCTCTCTCAGAGGTTTCTCTTCCTAGGCAGCGGCTGCGATAGCACTCTTTTTTTTTTTTCTGGTTTTTCTGTGTAATTTTTGCTGTGTAACTCTCTCCCCCCGATCTTTCTTCTTCGTGGATAGGGACTGCGGCCAGAGACGGCAGCGGCAGCTGCAGTGACGGCAGCCAGCGACGGTAGCTGCAGCGACTGCGACTGCGACTGCGACTGCGACGGCGGCGGCAGCAGCATCATCTCCGTTCCTTTTTTTTTTTCTGATTTTTGCTATTCCTCTCCATCGACCGCTGTTCCTCTCTCTCTCTCTCTCTCCCTTCTCCCCCCGATCTTTCTTCTTCGTGGATAGGGACTGCGGCCAGAGACGGCAGCGGCAGCTGCAGTGACGGTAGCCAGCGACGGTAGCTGCAGCGACTGCGACTCTGACTGTGACTGCGACGGCGACGGCGGCGGCAGCAGCATCATCTCCGTTCCTTTTTTTTTCTGATTTTTGCTATTCCTCTCCATCGACCGTTGTTCCTCTCTCTCTCTCTCTCTCTCCCTTCTCCCCCCGATCTTTCTTCTTCGTGGATGGGGACTGCGGCCAGAGACGGCAGCGGCAGTGACGGCAGCCAGCGACGGTAGCGGCAGCGGCAACGACCAGCTGTAACGGCAACAGCTGCAGTCTCTTTTTTTTCTTTTGGTTTTTGTTGTTACTCTTTCTCTCTCTCCGCCCGAGCTTTCTTCTTCTTGGACAGCGGCAGCGATTGCGACTGCGACGGCGGCGGCAGCAGCATCATCTCCGTTCCTTTTTTTTTTTTCTGATTTTTTGCTATTCCTCTCCATCGACCGCTGTTCCTCTCTCTCTCTCCCTCCGAGCTTTCTTCTACCTCCGCAGTGGCAACGGTAGCGGTAGAGGTAGCGGCTACGGCTGCAGCAGTGGCAATGGCAGTGGTTGAGGCTATGTGGATGAAAAATCGCCGGAGCAAGTGAGGGAGAAGAAGAGTGATCGTACATCGTCAGGCTAGGTAAGTTACCTAAGACAACAGATATCTAACGGTATTAATGCAGTCTATCTAATCCAACTGTCTACATTTGCTAGCACACCTAATTCTAAGGTGTACCACTAGCTTTCAAGACCTTTTTCCTTTTAAAAAATACTAAAACTTAGGAGAATACTTATGAATTACTGTTTTTTGAGCTACGCGTGAGGGTTACAGCTACTTCTTAGCAGCCAAATTTTTTTCCCCACCTCTCATCTTTAGTCTAAATAAATGATGCATATTCTCTGCAGCTGTTACACGGTGGTTAGAAGCATTTAGGCACAGACCCAAGGGATTCTCAGCCACCGAAGACTCACTGCACTGCAGAGGAGCACTGCAGAGGATGTGGAGGTCTAAATAATCTTGAGGTGTATTAATTTTCAAACGTTGCTTTCCATGGGTTATGCAGGAGGGGGGAGTGGGCGACAGTTGAGTCGACATAATTGAATAAAAGGGGATGAACTGGAGTGAACCATGAGCAAGTTGGGGACTGTAGTCTGTATGAGAGAGAGAGAGAGAGACAGAGATGTTTTGCAGACTTGTGATTCCAGATCCACTTGCCAAAGTGGCCCAACCTCCACTCCAAGCTTAATCTTCAATGGATAACATTCCTCGTGAAAATCATGACATTCCAGAATCCATCCAGAAAAAAAAAAAAAAAAAAAAAAAAGAAACACCCCCCAACAAAAAGCACTCAATCCATCGTCCCCAAATCTCCATTTTCTCAGAAAACAAGCAGCTGAGAAATTTGATTCTTTTCTCTTTTTAGAAAACGAAAAGGGTAATGAGTAAGATGATTAGATGGGAGAGTTCTATAAGGAGAAGCAGAAGAAGTGATCGTAAAAAGGAGAAGAAGAAGAAGAAGGAGAAGAAGAAGGAGAAGAAGAAGAAGAAGAAGAAGAGAAGAATCATTGACTCTGAATTCGATTAGGTTTTTTCGGGTTTTGGGTCCTTTTGGATCGTGACTTATTGACAGCCACCTTCGCCTAACACCCACTACGACTCGAGCTTCTCGCCTTTTCAATGACGGGTCTCTCTCTTTCTTTCTAACTTCCTTTTTCTCTTCCTTAAATGCTCCATCCTACCTCTGGGCTTTCTCATTCCCTCCCATTTGGCTTTCATACCTCGTGCCCTGTTTGGTATCAATCCCTTTTATCTACTCTCTTCTCTTCACTTCTACCTTTCTCTTTCTTTTCCTAACCTTGTGGGTTTTATTAGTAGTAGATAATTTAGTTTATTTTGGGCTCCTTCTTCCTTGGCTTGTTCTTACTGGGTAGAGCTAAGTTCCCATTACATCTAGATTCAAGAAATGTCTGATTTTGATTGTGATTGATAATGTTCTTCTTCACCTCTTTATGTCTCTTTTCTCATTTACTTAAATTTTAGTGAAGCCCTTCATGTCATTTAGCTGCAGTGTATCATCTTATTTCTGATTTCATCCTGTCTACTCTTTAATTAGACACTGAATTTGGTTTCTCTCTGTTCCAACTGGTCTTGCTCATTTTCTTGGTCCTGCAAGCTTGTCTGAATGCAGTACTAGTTGCAGTGTTCTCATTTGTTGATTCTGGTTATGTTTGTTTATGAGATATTTCCTGTAGAATCCTCTTGGCCTGCTTTCTTCTTGCTTCTGGTTCCATACTGATTCTATCATTGAAGAGAGAATAATTAACTCCAGATACCAGGGGAAGCTTAGATTGAATTCTTCTTTATGGCTGTTTCTTTTATTTAAATTATCAGCTCAACAAGTTGAGAAACTTTATTGCAGTTCCTCTACAACTTGACAGTTTGTTCCATTCCCGCTTTTTCCACTCCTCTGTTTTTCCAAGGAAAAGATATGAGATGGCCACAAATAAGGCTTTTTCTCCTGTCAACATTCATTTTCAGTCGATAATGATTATTTGTTACTGCATTTGCTTTGTAAGATCACTAAATGATGAAGGGAATTCCCTTCTTGGGTTCAAGAACAGCCTTATTGACCCAAATAACAATCTTCAAAGCTGGAGCCCATCAGATCCAACTCCTTGCAGTTGGAGTGGAATAGGATGTACTCTTTCTAAGGTAACCTCTGTAAATCTCCACAACTTCAATTTGTCTGGGCTTTTGTCTTCCACTGTCTGTGAGCTTAATTATTTAACTGTATTAAACATGTCAAGCAATTTCATCTCTGGCCCTGTACCTAAGGAGATGGCTTACTGCCTGAACCTGGAGGTTCTAGACCTTAGCACAAATAGGTTCCATGGGGAAATACCCCCTGAGCTCTGTGGATTGTCTAGACTAAGAAAGCTCTTTCTAAGTGAGAACTATCTGTATGGTCTAATCCCTGCCGAGATTGGAAATTTGATGTCTCTTGAAGAACTTGTCATTTACAGTAATAATCTGACAGACACTATTCCTTTGTCAATTAGAATGTTGAAAAAACTAAGGATTATCAGAGCAGGTCGGAACTTTCTCTCAGGTCCAATACCTGTTGAAATCAGTGAATGTGATGGTCTGGAGATTCTTGGGTTGGCACAAAATAAACTCGAAGGTTACTTTCCTAGGGAGCTTCAGAAGCTTAGGAATCTCACTACATTAATTCTTTGCCAAAACCATTTATATGGTGAGATTCCTCCAGAGCTTGGGAACTGCAGGAGCCTGGAGTTGCTTGCTTTGAATGACAATGCCTTCAGTGGAAGCATACCAAAAGAGATTGGGAATTTATCCCAGATAAAAAGGCTGTATCTCTACACTAACCAGTTGAATGGTACAATTCCAAGGGAAATTGGAAATTGTAGAAGTGCAGTTGAGATTGACCTTTCAGAAAATTGGTTAACGGAGTTCATTCCCATGGAGCTGGGTCAGATTCCAAATCTACAGTTGCTTCATCTTTTTGAGAACCTTCTGCAAGGAAGTATTCCGAGAGAGCTTGGGCATTTAGGACAGCTAAGAAATTTAGATCTGTCCATCAATAATTTGACAGGTCAAATTCCTTTGGAGTTTCAGAACCTTACCTCCTTGGAGGATTTGCAACTCTTTGACAATCACCTTGAGGGTACTATTCCAGCCCTCATTGGGGCTAACAGCAATCTGTCTGTTCTTGACACTTCTGAGAATAACCTTGTCGGCAGCATACCATCGCAGCTTTGTAAGTCACAGAAGTTAATGTTTCTGAGCCTTGGGTCAAATATGTTATCGGGTAACATTCCTTATGGGCTAAAAACATGCAAGTCTCTTGTACGGCTAATGTTGGGTGCCAACCGGCTTACTGGAAGTATCCCTGTTGAAATATCTGGACTGCAGAATCTCTCAGCCTTAGAACTGTATCAGAACCAATTTTTGGGGCCAATACCCCGAGAAATTGGCAAGCTTAAGAAGCTAGAGCGGCTCCTCTTGTCAGACAACTATTTCTTTGGTCAGATACCTTCTGAAGTTGGAGAACTGGTGCAGCTTGTTACCTTCAATATTTCTTCTAACTTACTCTCGGGGATTGTCCCTCTTGAGCTCGGCAACTGCTCAAAGCTTCAGAGGCTTGATCTGAGCAGGAATAGGTTCAGTGGTAATATTCCACAAGAACTTGGCAATCTGGTGAACCTGGAACTGTTGAAACTATCTGACAACAGACTGAATGGAACTATACCACATACTTTAGGTAGTCTGTCCCGACTCACGGAGTTGCAAATGGGAGGGAATTGTCTGTCTGGCAGTATACCTTCTGAGCTGGGTCAACTTACTTCACTGCAGATTGCCCTCAACATCAGCCACAACGCACTCTCTGGAGCAATTCCGGGTACTTTGGGAAATTTGCAAATGTTGGAATCACTATACTTGAACAACAATCAACTTGCTGGTGAAATACCTCTTTCCATACGTGAGTTGTTGAGCTTAATGGTGTGCAACCTTTCTAGCAATAACCTGGTAGGAACTGTACCCAACACCCCTGTTTTCCAGAGGATGGATCCCAGCAATTTTGCCGGAAATAATGGCCTGAGCATGATGTTTTCAAACTCTTGCTATACATCTTTGACTCCCCACCCAAGTTGGATAAAAGGAAGTTCTCTGAAGGAGAAAATAGTAATCATTACTTCTGTGATGGTTGGATTAATTTCCTTGTTTCTTACAGTGGGTATTTGTTGGGTTATAAAGCGCCAGAGGCCCGTTTTTGTATCCCTTGAAGATCAAATTAAGCCCGACATGTCTGATTATTATTATTTTCCCAAAGAGGGTTTTACATATCAGGATATTTTAGATGCTACTGGTTATTTCTCAGAGAGTGCGGCTATAGGGAGAGGAGCTTGTGGGACAGTTTACAAGGCTATCATGTCCGATGGCCAACTTATTGCTGTCAAGAAGCTGAAGTCCCGTGGAGAAGGGTCTATTGTTGACTGCAGCTTCCGGGCTGAGATATCAACCCTGGGAAAGATCAGCCACCGCAATATTGTGAAGCTCTACGGCTTCTGCTACCACCAAGACTCTAACCTTCTCTTATATGAATACATGGAAAATGGTAGTCTAGGAGAACTAATCCATGGGAAGGGTCATAATTGTCTGCTAGACTGGAATACTCGATATAAAATTGCTCTTGGGGCTGCTGAGGGTTTGTGCTATCTTCACCATGACTGCAAACCTCAAATCATTCATCGTGACATCAAATCAAACAACATTTTACTGGATAAAACTCTGGAGGCTCATGTAGGAGATTTTGGCTTGGCTAAGTTGATGGATTTACCTTACTCAGAATCCATGTCTGCTGTTGCAGGTTCATATGGCTACATAGCCCCTGGTAAGAACTGTATAAGTTCAGTCAGCTTTGATTCCATTCATTATGCATTTGCGGTCATTCTTACCCAGGACTCCATCTATTTAAGTGGTGGTGCTTTTTTTGCTTTAATTAATGTACTAAGAATTTTATGCTGTACCATATTTCATTCTTTTTGTTTGTACTCTTGTTCTAATCAAATGTGGTTCCTTTTAGATTTCCTTGCATCTGAACTTTGTCTATTAGTATCCGAGCTAATATCAGATGTAATTTTTTTAGTAAATATACCCATGGCTAGGTATATGTTTTGCATTTAAATTCGAGAGTAAATATTTTAGTGTGGAGAATCATAGAAAAGAAAGTGCTTCCTTCCCTTTCTGTAAATGGCACCCATCTAGGAATCAATCAGTAGGAATGGCTAGGAGGGCTAAGTCTTCCTGTGCACACTACATTTGGACAAAACAGGCCACTGTGTGCCAGTAGGGAGGTTGGTTTTGGAACCAGCTCTGTTGCACCTGAATATGGAGGAAAGATCACAAACACTGCTGATAAATAACTTAAAAATTTGCTAATAATTGGTCCCTTCAATTTTTATTTGATGGGAAGTTAATGAATCCTCTTAGATGATGAAACCATAATCATGGAATAATTAGATAAACAAACCTGATTGTAACCACCCCTCTGTTCTCCCATACTGCTCAAATACATGATTTCTCCTTTCTTATAATCTTAATCTGCCTGAAATCAAATTCAATGTTGATGGTCTACAATCTATAATCAAATTGATGAGCATTACCCTCTTTTCTCTGATAAATGATGAGCATAAGCAGTTAGCAGTTGTTTCCTAGCAGGACTAAGCCAGAATATTTCATTGGCAACTAATGTGGGACAAAATGATCAGTGAAATATACTTCCAACTGCTGGTATTGCATTTCATTTTGATTGTTCAGCTCCTACTATTTGAGAAAGATGGAATTTACCTCCTCCTTTGTAGTGTGTGGTACTTAAGAGACTTTAATGGGTTGTCCATATTCATAGAAATGATTCAGTTTAAAATGGAACAGCCAGAGCTATGCTGTAATGTTTATAGTGATGAAACCTGATCAGAATCGTCTACCTTTTGATTTGTCGTATGGCTTACTTTTTGCTATTTATTCCAGGGTCTAGAGTGTCTGATTTGTAGGCAAAGTATATTTTCCTAAAGGTGCCAATGATTTTCTGCTCCCCCCCCCCCCCCCTTCCTGGCAGTCCCATTATAATTCTTTCTCCAAGCTGCTTTAGAGACAAGCTTTTAACTGTTAAATGAGAATTAGAAATGTTGCTACTTAGTTCATTTGTATCTTGCATCTGAAAATCAATTGTTTGTTATTTCAGAGTACGCGTATACAATGAAAGTCACTGAGAAATGTGATATCTACAGCTTTGGAGTTGTTCTACTTGAATTAATTACTGGAAGGTCTCCTGTTCAGCCCCTCGACCAAGGAGGGAACCTGGTAACGTGGGTAAGAAGTTCAATACAGAATATGGTCCCAACATCCAAGATTTTAGATCAACGCCTGGACCTGAGCGTGAGTAGTACAGTTGAGGAGATGTTTCTAGTCCTCAAGATCGCCTTGTTCTGCACTAATTCAACACCGCTAAATAGGCCAACTATGAGGGAGGTTATTGCGATGCTTATTGACACTAGGGAATCATCTTGCAATTCTCAGTCATCGCCAACATCAGAAATCCCTTTAAATGAAGAGGCTGCTTCCAGAGGTTAGAAGCTCTCCTTTAATAATATTACCCCATGAATAGAGGCTATTAATATGTGATATAGAATTCACTCAGGAACCTGGTTTTGATGGGTAGTTATAGATTTTGGGGTCAAAATTAAATTTTTGAACTTGATTAATATAACAGAATGTGATAGCTCAAGTAATTATAATTTATTATTGGCCGTCTTGGATTTACTTTAAACTATAAGATTCCATTAAGTATTTTTGTTCATTATATACTGGCTAATCAATGGTGTCCAGTAATTATAAGCCATTCACTCTATGGACTACCACTTGTTCTGCTTCTCTCCTTGTGACTTGTTCAACAAGGCCCTCTGTGTCTAGGACTCTGCAACTGCCCCTTGTGTCTTGCAAATTAAACCATTTCATTTTGGTTATCATAGGGTCTATGTGTATATGATTTTCATCAAATATGGACTTATATCGATTCGTCAACGGTGGGAGTACATTTTCTCTCCAACAATGAAATAAAAATCATTTCATGAAATCCCATGATTGCATGATATCTACTTTATGTTAATAATAGCAGTTTTGAATCATAACTTGTGATTGATCCACTATAAAGCATCCCCTTTTGATATGAACTGCTAGGATAATCTATTCTTAAATACTGTCATTCCAAGTGTCAACTAAGTGCAGCCTACTTAAGTCATTTCATATTAATGTAAGTTCTGAGCCCAACTAACAAAATTATGTTCCATTTTACTTAGTAAAAGAATTTTAGTAAAAATATTAAAGGAAAGAGTACCATATCCAACTTAAAATCTTCTTTTATCTATACACATTATTTGCGATATTGTATTTAAATGGCTAATCTTTTGAAATGCTACATATAAAAAAAATTACAATACTCTATAAAGTACGAACGATGTTTTAATTGTTTGGTATACATTTTCACTTGATGAAAATACCTTTAGGATGATGTTGCACAGAGAATCAAAGTGGGATGAATGAAGTGGAGAAGTGAGCCCAGACTGTTGTCTGACGGCATATCCCTTTAAAGCTTAAGGGGAAATTCTATAGGGCTATTGTGCAACCAGATATGATGTATGGGTCAGAATGTTGGGCAATTAAGAGGTGTCATAAAGAGAAGCAATGTGTAGCTAAGATGAGAATGTTACAATGGATGTGCAGCAAAACTAGGAAGGATAAAACAAAGAATGAGTATATTATAGCTGATTTGGGAATTGCCCCGATCAACCATAAGCTCCATGAAACTCGTCTGAGGTGGTAGTTCAAAGGAGGCATGAGGGCGCCCCAATAAGAAGAAGTGATTTGATTCAGACTGAAGGAGCTAAAAGAACTAGGGGCAGGCCTAAAATGACCATAGGCAAAGTGGTGGGATTGAGGAATGACATGCATAGTCTCAATCTTGTCCAAATATGACCTTGGATAGAGCCTATTAGAGGGAAAGGATCCATGTAGTGACCCATTTAGCTGAGATTCTCCCAACTTGTTAGGTTGTGCCTCTTTCCTCTTGCTCTCATCTTTTCATCTATTCCTTCCCTGTCACACCCCGCCGCCACTCAGCTAAAGGCTGGTGACATGGACACGTATACGTATCCACAATCCATCCAAGATCCATGATACAGTACTTTAAGTTCATAAAATTACAAAATGATTCTAAGATCACATACATATAATATAAACAAAATATACCAACTGGTGATTTCTATTGATATTTACCATAACTACACAAAAAGAATGTTTTCACATAGGGATCATAATTACAGTTATGCCCCATAGGGCTACATCTGCTACGTATAAAAAGAATCAAAAAGAGAAAATGATACTCCCATCCTCAACGTGCTCCAAATGCACAGCCATCGCATACGCATCCATCCTCGTGTGCAACCAGCTCCTCATCCCCAGAGGTCACCTCCGTAGAGAGCCGGATCCTCAATCACAGTTTCCAAAGGGTTACCTGAACCAACATCTAAAAAAAGGGGCAACAACGGAGGTGAGCTTCCACGAAGCCCAATGAGGGGTAACACACACAAGCAATCATGACAATCCAAGATATGCAATAATATAAATATCCATGCCCAACCACATCAATATGAATGCAATGACATGATCCAATAATTATCAAACAATTCTAAGCAACAATTTCTAAGTCCCAAGGGGTATAAGTGCTACTGCAACATAGGTGTTATCCCCAGTCATGAATGTACGTTATCAGTCCCCAGGGATACAAGCTAGTTGCTGGTCAAGAGCATACCGGTCCCTACATGGCTACTTCGGTACCCGATAAGCCCCTATTAAGAACCCTCTCATAATACCACTACATCGAATCCAATATCGCATGTTGGGTATACCCATCACCGAATCCAACATCGCGTGAGGGTTTGTCACGACGTTAGCATCTGCGCACCTCAGTCACCGGAAATCGTCCCCAATCTTGGACCATTGGACGAAAAGATTAGCCAATACGTAAACCCCTATTGGCAAGGGTTGTAGCACCAGGGTGGTTATCCTAGCCCAATGCAGTCTAATATGCCATAACACATTTCAATCATACTCATAAGCACACTCACACTGAGCATGCAATGCCGCCGACACCAACCGTTAGCCACCCTGCACCCCAGTCACACACACACACACACTCACCCTGAGCATGCAGTGCTGCCGGCACCAACCGTTGGCCACCCTGCACCCTAGTCACACACACACACACACCCTAAGCATGCACCAACAGTTGGCCACCCTGCACCCCAATCTCCACATACACGCACACTCACCCTAGGCATACAGTGCAGTAGGCACCCACCACTGGCCACCTTACATCCCAGTCACAACACACACATGCACAACCATAATCCATATTCTCATGCCACATCAACAATTTCCATAAATAACAAGTTGTGATGCAAAAAATTCATGTAAACACACAAAATCCCCTCACCTTGAGTCCTAGGTGATGATGGACCGCTGATGGCCTCGCGCCGTGTCTCGTCACCTCTTGGTTCTACTCCTAGGATACATAAGAATTTTAAGAAATAAATCACTCATAGAGAAATGAGTCCCTAGGCATATGTTCTAGCCTCATTTCTTATTTTTCTTTTCCTTGAAATTGCTCTCAAATTGAGGGTTTTATGACTATAGGGCTAATTTATATGTGGGGGATGTTCACCACCTCAATTAGCTTAGATTAAGTGTAATTAATGGTTTAATTAAGATAAGTGTACACAATGGATCCCAATTCCCCAAAGTTCCAATCGCGACTAAGCTAAATTAGGAAATTTCGGTTGAGGGTGTAGGTGGTGACCACCAATGGCTTATGTGGTCACCCCAATCCACTATACATGTATTTAATTTCATTTTCCCCAACCCAATTTCGAGTTTGAATGGTGGGGTATAGAGGGTTTGGGTAAAACCCACCTTTTTTAGGGTTTTTGTTATCCAAATTGGGGATTTCACTAGGGAGGGTTCATGGGCTCAAATCAATCCATTAATCTTGATAGGATAAGTCTCTTACACTAAACCCCTCTTCCAATTTGTAGCTTTAACAAGTGGGAAAGTGGTTATAGTAATTTTCCCCATTTCTAGGTTTTGTGTTGCCCAAATTGGGTCTTTTGATGGCGGTTTCCTAAAAGAGGGTTTATAAACTTGAAATGAACTCATGATTTTTCTAGGGTAAGTTTTCCACACCAAATCCCCATTCCTATCTGTAAGTTTAGAGAGTGGAGAGGTGGGATTCAGTTGGGGCGATCTCTCTTACCTCAAAAGAGAAGAAATGGGAGAAACCTAGCACATGGAGTTAGAGACTTAGAGTGAGTGGAGTTTACCTTAGTTGGTAGGAAACCCTTGCTTCTCCCTTCCTCTTCCTTCCTTGCTCTCCTTCTCCGTCTTCTTCTTTCTCTTTCTCCTTCTCTTTGCTTTTACTTTGGTAGGTCGAGAATGAATGGAGTCTATTTGTAGTCACTTAATTAACTAAGGCCTGTTTGGGAAAAAAATGGGTTTTCACCCATTACCGGGTTAACTCATTATTTGGCACTAACGGGCCCACCTTGGGGTGACCCGATACATTAATCCATTACCCAATAAGTGGTACCAACCAATGAAGGTGGTTTGAGGTGCACAGGTGCGAGGGTCTGGGTCCCATGGCCAAATAACCCGGTTTTGGCCGGTATTTTCACTTTTAAGGTTCGAGGATCTTTCCGTGAAGTATGAGGGCTTAACTAACCTTTTCTTCTGTGCCCGGAACCCCTTCCAATTTTTAAGGCATGAGTAGTAAGTGCAAGTGGAGTCATCCTTCCCTTCCCTGGCAAAATACGGCTGCTACCCAGTATTCATAGGTACTATATCCTCCGGTGCCTCATCTGTACAATTAAAATAGGAATTTTAGGGCACGGTATAACATTCCCCCAATTCTATTTGGACTTTTTTTTTTTTTTTTTAACTGACCCCATTAAGTTGGGATAAGGCTGAGTTTGTTGTTGTATGTCCTCTCTGATCCACCTTCTCTAACAATTCCTTTCACACAAGGGATATAACTCCAGATTTACGGAATCTATTTTCGCTAACACATGTTATTGAGAGCATATAAGCATTTTATGTGCAGATTACAAGTGTCATTGACAAAGTAAACAACTGAACGAGTTTCCTTGATAAACAAGACAATTAAATAAGGAAGTTTGAGATTGTGGTCTTTACAACTAAGGCATCATCTCAAGAAGGAAGCTACGTGAGAAGGATTGTGTGGGGTTCAATCCGACACCCCTTTGTTCGATCATCAGTTTGTAGACCATGAAGAAGAAAATTGAGGATACAATCAAGGTTCAACTACAACCTTTAAATCCCTCTTCTGTTAGTGATCAATGTGGAAGAAATATAAGAGGATAAACACTTGTGATTGTCCTTCTCTCATCTGAAAGGGCAAAGGTTTTTAGCTAGTTTGATAGTTCAAACTTCCTTGTATCTTAATTCTTGTGTGAAAATATCCTAGCAGAATGTGAAAGAAGATTGGAATACAGACCAAAAAAAATTCAACTTATAGAGTAGAAGTCAAGTTAATCTTATGTAGGTAGCATTATTTCAGTGTATAACAGTAGAAGATTGACACAGTTGTCACAGACCGGGTGTTAAATGCCTGGTTAAAAGAGTAAAGCCCTTTCAAACCTCCACGATTGAACAGTTAAAAATTATGCGATTCACAGTTTAGAAGACTTGGCAGAAATATACACATCAGATGAGCAGGACTTTTGAAGAGTTTCCTATTGCTTCTTTAGTTGATGGATTTGCTAAGAAATTTGCAGAAATTTCTTAAAAAATCAATAAAAGCCATACACTGAACCAGAACAGATGGATCTTGATTCAAAATGATCTTGAAATCAAGTTCTAAGGATTTTAGAAATACACTGTTCATGCCTATATAGTAAGAGTCTTCGCATTTGATTTGAATATTCCCCTAAGTAAAGAATCTAAACAAAATTTAAAGATAAGAAACAGATATAAAGTGTACAAACAATAAAAGCCCAAAAGTTTCCATCCAATGCCTGGTGTACCAGGACGGATTAAATCATGCTGTTATTAGTCCTATGGCATGTAAAAGCATCTTTCTCAATAATAGTTATCTAGTATTCCTCTGGATTTGTTTTGATGGATTACATGGATCTCATAATACTGTTATCCAACCCACAGCATGTAAATTCTATGACTATCCAAAGGGCTATTGTTCCTCTCACACACACACACACCAAAAAAAAAAAAAGGGGGTGATTGTTTCATTTGAGGGGCATCAGTAGCCCATTGCATGTACCTTGGTTGAGGCTAGTTGCTCTTCCTTTTCCTTAAAGGCGGAACAGCTTGTTCACACATGATCAATTTTTGCATTCATCAATTTCAGCTGCAGGTTTTGTGGCCAAAATGCAATTTTACTCATTGAACGGTTATTCAACATGAGCATCCCCTGTTGGATTCAACTGAATCAGCTCCTAGTATAGTGCCCATGATGGAATTTTACATCATCTCAGCTGAAACAAATGCAGATGCATTTTCTTCTTATTATTATTCATCATTGGATTCAGTTTAACAGAGAGATAAGGAGGGAGAGAGATTGTTTCTTTTCTTATGCATGTGATTTTTAAAATTTGTGCAGGACATGGGGAGCCATAGATTCTTCCTTACTCAGAGGTGCGGAATGTGCAATAAATATTTTTATCTCTCAGGTCTATCTACTGACTGTGCAACACAACTCACCCAGTGGCTTCAGAAGTAGAAAGCAACTTAGTTGTATTTCTTCCTTATACTGAAAGAGGTGATATCCCAGTCCAACCGCCAACCTACCCTTTGTATCTATGTGTATTTGTGCATTGAAACCTACTAATAGGATATGATCCCATGAAGCCGCTCCTCAAACTCTTTCCCTGATAAGAATTATTTTAGTCAATAAATGTGGTTATCTCTGCTGCTATTTTCATCGATCAAATTACTTCTTATCAAGGTGCATTGTCGCATTTGATATCCACTCTGATCATGGTTAAATTTCTGTTAGTCACAAATCATCTATCATTCAAGGGGTTTCTCTCAAATAAATGGCAGTGTTCTTCTCTATGTTTGGGAAACGTTTCAAAGTGGATGATCAGCGAATTGCACCTATAGCAAATGCCTCTGCTTCTACAAGATGTTGGTAATTCTTATCATTGGATAAACAGGTTAAGGTTCGGATTGACCAAGTGTCAAATTTTAGCCTTCTATTCAATCATTTGTTTCTCCCATGTAAGAAACATATTCCAGCATGTTTCTCTGTCATGCACCCTCTTCATAATCCTGAATTTTTAGTAGTTTGCCATGTCACCTAGCCAGCTAGGATTGGGCTAACCTTGTCATGTGAAGCAGGGGCCCATGGAATCAACATGTCCACAAAATTTGGGCCTCATTTGAGTTGCCGCGTATTAGATATTCTATGTAATTTTGTAGATGAAGTAATTGGGTGTCCCATAGCAAGACCCTTTTTGAATATGAGAATTTAAAAGTTGATAAATAAAAAAAGTTGCATCCAAAGACAATCATAATCACAATAGTAGTTCCCCCAATTCTTTTGTTTTTGGGTTGATAGCCTTGCAATTTGTTATTTTTTTTAATATAAAAGATATTTTTTTCCTTGGTAGAAGAGAAAATAAAAGAAAGCACTAAACCAAAAAAAAAGAGCACATATCACCCAAAATATCAAATTCTGCCCTAGTACTCCTAGTTATCACAGTTAACCTATGACCTAGATCAATAGAGGTTACATCCTTTTTAACAATACATACATTAATAAATGGCTTCATTTAATGTCCAACAAAACAGTAAAAAACTAATCATGGCCATTGAAAAGAGTTTCGAGTCACCCAGTTAACCAACTCCTCACAATCAATCAAAATGTCAATATTGTCGATTCATGTTCACTTTACTTTTTGCAACTCATGAGCATTCCCCGTGCCTCAGCCTCTTGTGCATTCCCTGCACACCCAAAATCCATACAAGCGACAAGAATATTTTTTTTGCAAGACATAATTGATGCTTAAACACTATGTTTGTGTCCATAGAACTATCATCACAAACAACTGTAGTATGACCATTATATAAGCTCAAGGTAATCCTCCATAGGTAAGGATGAAACACATGGTGAAAAGTTTTTATTCATATGATGACGGAAAGTAGAAAGGTTTTGGTATGATCATTACCTTATATGGATTTGGTTTTGAAATGGAAAACAGTCACTGGTTCTTAGTGTTCCACATGAAGTAACATGTGATTGCAAACACAACAATGAAAAGTAATTTTTCTCTAATGAGGGATGAGCTTGGCATTAGTAATATTTCACCTTGGCGGAATTCTATTCTTTAATCTTAATAAGCCTACTGCCTATGTCCTCTAAAAAACAGGACATGGCAAAAAAATGTGCCAAAAAATTTCCTTCTCTACTGCACAAAATAGACGAATGTCATCAATATCTCGAGAACATTTAAAAGGGTGTTTGGTTCGATTTTTCCAGCGGATTACATTCTATAGAATCATGTTTTTCATTAAAAAAAAAAAAAAAAAACTGTTTGGTTCACGTAAATGAAAAAGTGATCCAGACTCATGGTGTTCATTGGAATCACCATTTACACTAAAGTTGGGATTCAACTGGATTAACCTGAATCGGTAAATCCAGAATCAGGGTGATTCCACTTATCGGGTTTTCGTATCTGAACTTTCCCATCTTTCGACGAGAGACGAACGCAGCCAATGTGAGATTTCCGAAAAACGAACGCAGGCAAGGTGAGATTTCCCCTTCTTCTTCTTCTTCTTCCTTTGACGAGAGAGGAACGCAACCAAGGTGAGATTTCTGAAAAACGAACGCAGGCAAGGTGAGGTTTCTTCAGATTATGGAGTTGTCGGTTGTTATCTTTCCGGTTCTTAACTTCATATCTAGGTTTTCAACCCATGTTTCTTCCTCATTGTGCAAGATTTATTTGTTGGCTTCGTCGATCAACTGAAGAAAGGGGGTGTTTTCCAGATTGTTTGAGGTATGGTTCTTCCTCTTCTTCAAACCTAGATGTGAAACCTTAGATTTGGGGGTTTTTTCAATTTTTTGAAATTGGAATGAAGAAATCTCTGCCATGGTTTTATTACGTTCTGAATTTGTTATATGAACCCTAGAACTCGGTGACAAGTAACTTCTATTTTACTATACTAAAACAGCCCAAGCGACCCAAGGATTCCCCTCTCTCTCTCTCTCTCTCTCTCTCTCTCTCTCTCTCTTGCACTTTCCATTTCTGCTGCGTTGTCGTCATTGTCGATGCTTTCTTTCTCTCTTCAGCTATCAGGTCTGCAACAAATTCTGGCTATTTGGCTTCTTGACCATGATGGAAGTTTGAAAGTAAACATTGTCCATGGCCATTCCTTGATGTTATCAACGTTTAACCATCATTCCAATTGAGCCACTCTTCTGCGGCTGTATACACCTTGAACATCCTCCATCACCCTAACTACCACATATAATTCTCTTAACACTCCTCTTTAATTGCAATTTGTTAAGTTTTTTAATTTTATTTTTATTTTTTTGGGTATTGAGTTGGGTTATGGCTGGCCGGAAGCTGAACCAGATTCAACCTATTGCCCTTGCTGCTTATCCACAATAGAACAAACCCTGCACTTCTTCAGTGGTTATGGGCAAATTGGCTGTCCAAAATCCAGTGTGGCTTGTTATGACAGGGGCATTTTTCCACAAATAATAATTGTGCCTGAAGCAAGAAGGATTTAAACATGCAATTTCATAATATATTGTCATCTAGTATCCATATCATTATTAAACTTGCAATTTCATAATATATGGTATGCTGGTGTAGTGCTTATCCATCCCAAGAGCTCTGAAAAGGGCATGTATACCAAAGATTATGCTGAGAAAAACAGAGGTTCTACTAGTGTATAAGGTACCTAAAATTGAATTCATATGGTGTTGCTTTTACTAACTACAAGAGAGGTTCCCTTTTCCCTCTCTCAAAGCACTTTACAACATCCTTCCTAAGTTCATCGGGTAGCTGCAGGCAGATCCAGTCCAGAAAAGACTCCAAATCTTTTGCAAAGTCTAGTAGATAACAGTCCCATCCATGTTTAATTTGATAACCTCTTCTTCTCACTTTGCCATTTTAATCCCTCATTTCAAAAGTTTGTATTTATTAAGTAAAAATAAAATTCTTAATCTAGACAAAGTCATTTTTATGTCGAAATCCAAGACTTGATTGAATTTTTATATTATTTCTTCTACTTTTGGTACATTTGGATTACTATTTTTGTTTGAGATTTGCTTTGAGAAGTAGATATTCTAATATTAATATGTTTAACGATCTAACCTTGGTTGTATTTCATGTAATTATTTTATTTAGTAGTTGAAACTGAGTCTTGGGCACTACTTGTGCACTTCTTCAAGCACAATTTTTTGAGGTTTTAAGCTTTGTTCATCTGGCATGATTTGGTGTCAGTTGAAAGGCTATTCAACTATATTTCCAATGAGACTAATGTTGTATGAAATCCATGGATGGTGTGGATGTTTTATATTTTTTAACAATAAGTACTTTCATTAATCGACACAATAGAAAGAAGCATATGGCACTTTTAACAGCATGCACCAACCCAGATGATAAGGGGAGTTATGGGGTGAAGATTATCATCCTATTAATTTGTGATGGTATTTCTGTTTGTTAGGAGTTGTAATTTAAATGTAAGTTCGACATATAAATTTGAAGTGTAAGAAAGCGGAATTGTCAACAGAATCGGTCTCTGCTGATTCTGATTCCAATTCAACTGAAATCAGGTGTTATAGGGTGTTATTTGATTGGCTAAACAGTTTTACAAGGTGTTTGAATACTGTCGAGAGTAGTAGTATTTTTGGTGTATGCTATGATAGGATGGATTTGGTAATGGTTGATTTGGGAGAGAGAAGGGTATTCATAAAGGGAGGGATGGAGGCTTTGAAGGTTCTTCTTGTGTAGTTTTGAGAGAGAGGCTTGGTAGGCTTGGTACAATTGGATACAAGTGTCAGAACTCAGCCATGAGAAAGAGAGGATTGATTCTCCTGGTCCTTCTAATGGTGGAATGCTATTGGGGTATGAATTGCGAAGACAAGTGCGAATTATGGTCGATATTTTTGGTGTTGTCCACAATCAATTGGGGTATGAATTTCTTAATTTTTTTTTTTTTGGATATTTAGCATTTGAATGTTTATTTTCTTAAATTCTTATTAGATTATTCTATTTGCTTTGCAGGTTGAAAACAAAGGTTGTGGAATGTTCGAATGGATATCAAATTCAAGCCCAAGCTGTCATAGTTATCAGACTCCACCTTGGTTCCAATGCTCGGAAACCTCAACTGCATCATCGCCTTCCCCTTCATCAGACTATATCAAATGATACTTGAACGGTGCAATTAAAGAATCGGAGGACCGTACGAGGATGCTGAGGGATGTTCTTGACGTAGTCAAGGCTGATGTCATTGTAATGATATTGTATTCATTATCATTTGGTAGTACTTGGATTGTAATAGTTAATTTAGATTGAACTATGTTTTTGGATTATTACATGTTAGTACCTGCATTGGACCAGTTTGTGTAATGATTATTCTCTTTCTCCTTCAAGCACTTGACTCATCAATCCAACAAATCAATTATCTTTTATTCCAAGGAAGCTTCAGGATGAGAGGTCCTTTGATCACTATTATTAAAAACCAGCAGCTAATAGGAGCAAACTAGCAATGAAGCAAGCACCCTTTATGGGGAATTGGGCACATCACAACCTCGAAGTGCCCAATTCAGAAATTTAGAATCGATGGAAAGGTTTCAGAATTTGAAATTTAGAAGAGTGTTTCTAACCACCTTAAAACCAAGAAAATTCTAGAATCATAGAGAAAGAAACAAGACCAGAATAGAGACCAAAACAAGACATGGATCTCTAGTTATGGAACTGTCCTAATATAAATATGGATATGAAAAATAACCCTGAAATTCAGAATCAATAGAAAGATTTCAGAATTTAAAATTCAGAACAGAATATTCACATGTGTAATGTGACATGTGACTAAGCTCATTGTAATATGACCTGTGAATGAGATTCACGTGTAATATGACTTGTTCTATATAGAACCACATACCAAACTAAATAGAATATGCACTCATTCACATGTAATATGACTTGTCTATATAAAACCACATACCAAACTAAATAGAATATGTCAAAAGTAGTTCAAACTTCTTGTTTGATCAATAAGTTAGTAGGTCCTTCCACATCCATATCAAGAAAAAAAAAACCTGTATACATGTCCATTCCACATTTTTTGACTTCATGTCAGTAAGGAGTGAAGACTGTGGAGATAATAGGTGGGTGTCAATGTGTTTGGTGCATGCTAAAATCCTCCCAACCATGGTTCTAAGATTAATGAATTAAACTAATCATATCTATCGAATTGTTCCGATTTAGCATATCTCCAAACTAAATAGTTGGCATTTATAAATAACGTAAAAAATGAAATACAAAAAAGCTTAATACCTACCCAAAACCATTAGATAAAGAAATCAAAACATGTTTTTAAGAAAAAAATTAACGATTCAACACTACATTATTTTTTTTTTAGATGCACGATACCTATTCCGATACCATGCACTAAAATCATGCCTTATAATTTTCTTCTTATTTTCCTCTTCAGTTTAAGAAAATTTATTTATTAAAAAAATACGAAAAAAAAAAATCTACTACACTTTTGGAATTGATAGCTCAAGAGTGCCACTCTTTTTTTACCTATTACTAGAAAAAAAAAATAATAATAAAGAAATCCATCTTTGGAACAAATTTTTGTTTTTGAATTTTTTTTTTTTTTATTATTCTAACAGAACATAGTTCATAGACTCATAGGTAACCAAATAGTTTTCCACTTATAATCAACTGACAGAATCAGGGTAACCAAACATTTTTCCACTCAAATTCAACTAACAGAATCAGGGTAACCAAACAGTTTTTCACCCAGAAGAAAATTGTTCCAAAGAAACTCATCCATATGAATTACATTCATAATCTTGAATCCCTAGAATGTGGTTTGATGGAAAATTCAAACCAAATGTCCACTAAAGATTTCCCTTAGGAATGCCTCCATTCAGACTTCAGTTTTCCGTATTAAACGCAAAACAATATTTTTGTTAGTTGAGGCAGGATTATCGATATTTGATGAACCACTCAAAAGTTTTGCTACGAGTTTGGTTGTTAATTTATCAGATTGATTCAATGGGCAAAACAAAAAATCCGCATGTGTCTCATTTGCTAAAGGAATCTTAAGGATAAGATCCATTATATCAGCAAGAAATAAGGAAGAGATCATGGAAATTTTCAATTCCTAGCAATTAGGGTTGAAACAAGGTCGGGTTGGGCCGGGTTTCTTAAAACCCTAATCCAACCCTAGGTCTTCAAAATACAACCCAGGCCCAACCCAATCCGGCCCTAATTGACTCTTTCAGGACCAGGTTGGATCGGGTAGGGTTGGGTTGACCCTGGCTTCTGCAATGGTTGGATTAACATGATTGACCTGTTTTTGCCTATTTATATCATATACATTAAATAATTGTAGAACAATGGAATATCAATAGGAGCCCTAAATTCTAATACAAAAATTCAAGGTTAAATTCTGGGTTGGGAAGGACCAGGCTGAGGCCTTTTCAACCCTAACCCGACCTCAAGGTCAAAAAACTTGGCCTAAGCTTTGTTCGGACTCAGGGCGGATTCGGATTGTCAGGGCCAAACTTTCACCCTTACTAGCAATGATAAGCTCATAGACTTGCTTAAACAAATGATTTGGGTTAATGACTGATCGAACGAAGATTTGATTCGGTATCCATGGTCCTTCCATATATCTATGGAGGTCTCATTTCCTACCTTCTAACAAATCAGGATGTGCATGTATGTTTTTTTTTTTCAAAAGAAATTGTATCTCACATTATGCAGGTTATATGATGACAAGAAAAAGTTTTAATGCAGATGCAAGGTCCTTACACCAAAGTCTAAAGTTGGCTAAGGATGATGGATAAAGCGTATTGGAAATCTTGAGTGACTCTGAAGTCTAGCAACAGCTTATTTTGAATCACAGCACTAGTTTGTGGCCATGGAGTGCTATTGCATTTTTATTTTTTTATGTATATAATACATTGTTTAACACCCCTTTGTGCCACAATCCCAAAAATGATCTAGTACTCCTAACAAAAAAACTAGCTTCTTTTGCCATGACAAACCTAACACCCAACTCACGATTGGGAACATTGATGTCATAGATTAATGCATTTTTTCTTTCTATAAAAAAAATAAAAAAATAAACCATACATCTAGTTAAGTATATATTCCAAACCCAACAGCTTATTCTTGGTTTGAAAGTATAATGGATAGGACTAGCATAAGGGAAGTATTTAGATTTTTTCGAATCCTCCCCTAGGACCAGAAGGATTGTTTAATAATTTCACACCTAACCTAATATTTAATGATTAGTTATGAATATGAAGCCTAAAACCTAATCTACAACAACTTTTTTGGCAAACACAAATTTGTTTACCTTCTTTAGATATACTTAAACAAAGGATTTGAGTTAATGATCAATCCGATGAAGACTTGACTCCATTGAGATATCCATGGATCTTTCCATATATCTTTGGAGGTCTCAATTCCTATGTTTCAACAAACCATATTTCTGAAGTTTGAAAAAATATTAGAAATGCTATTCCAAACCCAAAGAGCCTTTGTTTTTGTTTACAAGTGCATGTATAGGACTACCATTACAGAAGTGTTTAGCTTTTAGAATTCTCCCCCATAGAACAGAATGATTGTTTAATAATCTCCATCCTAACCTAATAAATGATAGTTTATGAATTTAGCTTAGTCTAAAACCTAATCCATCACAATTTTTTTGGCTTACACAAAAGTGATCAAGATATTAAAGTTATTTTCTTACCTTCTTTAGACTCCTCCCCCACCCTCCAAAACCTAGCACTAATAGAGTCCAAAGATGAGCAAATACTCCTCCGGACTAGGAAGTAATACATTAAGTAAGCTAGCATAGATCCCAAAATAGAATTTATTAAGAATTACAGAATAAAAAAAAAAATTTGAATAATGACACCATGGAACTTGAAAGTGAAAGACTTTCTAACATGCACACAATATGCTTAATGTTCAAGATGATAGGATAATGGTCAAATCCAAAAGGAAGTGTTGAAGACAAAGTAACATTATTCCGTGAAGTTAATCATAATGGTTGAATAAACACCTATCAATTTTTTCCCTAACAAGGTTTGGGGGGGTTTCTGCCTATTTGACCACATAAAATGTGTTCCCAAACAAGTGAACTCGGATAGATTAAAATAATTCAACAAAAAATAAGAGACCTAAAGCAGAAGGATTATTAGGATTAAAATCCTTATCTCCAATTTTATCATTAAAATTAATGGTCAGATTGAAGTTACCTAAACGGACAAAAGGGATGAAAATATTTACAAGGAATTCGGTTCTTCCAAAAAAAAAAATTTATCATTGATCTTTGATAGGGCGTAAAGACCTGTTAGACACCAAGTGATGTAAGGTGGTTTACCCAAGGCAAATAACCCCAGCTGACAATAAACATCAAATGAAATCCAGATTTGATTTACATACTTAATAACCTAAAGTACACAAAATCTGGGAAAATAGTGTTCAATCGAGAAAGGATTGATAACTCACAAGATAAGGGTCCAATAGACCACTACTCAAGGTCAAGTGTGCTTGGGAACAAGTAAGAGAATCCCTAGGTCTGCTGCACATTAGACAGGCAAAAGTGCACTAACAAGTAGAAAATTAGGGTTCTGTCCATATGGGGGAAGTCCTGCGGCTGACAATAGGCTGCCCTATTGAGGTTGCAAGGCTGGTCGAAGGACTCCCTACATGTGCTCTATAAACCCATAAAAGGGTTTCTGATTTAGGTTTTCATGTGACTAAATCTGGGAAGGCTCGACCAACACACAAACCTTGACAGAGAACTAGGTTCAATACTAGTTATTGGCTGATCCACAAGCTGATGCAACAAATGGCCTTCAAGTATTCAAATAAGATGCAGTAGACTCTCAAATACTCTCTCACAATAGTAGAATAGATAAGAGAATAAGAAAGTAGATGATGGAGATGGGATAGATAAGGATGGGAATGACTATTCAAACTAGGCCTCTTACTCAGCTATCTCAGCTGTTTGGCATCTTATCTCAAGAGTTTGGAGTAGCAACGGCTGGAAAATTCAATATTTCATTAATTCTAAACTTGTTACAATAATATCTCTTATATGGGAGAGGGTGCAACCTTACAATTTAGAAAGTAAACCAAAAAAGAAACTAACTTGAAAATAAAAACTAACAAAATTTACTAACTAACTACTAACTTGTTCACTAAGAAACTAACATAGAACAATAGAGACACTTCTAGAAGACTTTCTTCACACTCCAACTTGCACTTTGATTGGTCAGAACATAAGACACTAGAGGGCAGCAACAAAGTAGCTCGAAGGAGACAGAAAAAAAAGCAACTTTGAGACTGATGTTTGGCTAGATTAATTGATGTGTAAGGAAGCTTTTACAGGCCCCAACTGGCAACTAGTTACTTAAAATAACCATAAGGAGGCTGGTTCAATGGCCCTAATATATGGACCAGAACTGAACAAAATTTTAGGGGCTAGCTCAATCAGCCTAAAGTTGGTCCTACAATTGAGCTGGCTGTCTTTTTTCTTCTTCTATAATATAACCCAGCATGTGTGTCTACATTAGCTCACCTCTTTTAAAATAATTTATGTCAAACGAATGGAGGAACAACATGTAGCACTTGTAGAGATCTGCATCAAGACGTTAAAATTCTTCGACATAGATTCAAGTGCTTTCTTTAATGGGTCATCCTTTCCACTTGACGATGAACGAATAGTAACTCTTACCACCATGAACCATAGTGAACTTGTTGTAAAGTACATCTTAAATAATATCTTCCGTCGGGAGCACAAATTAAGGAAGCCTCAAAGCATGTTCTGTATCTACTTCATCGGAATGATGACCTATATTGAGTGTAAGATTAGTAACATTGAACACATTGTTGATCTTCACACTGAGAGACAACTCTAACACGGAGGCATTGGGAACAATATGCTTCAAGAACTTGTATAGACTTGTATTCTTAGGATGGAGCTTCTGAACGTTATCAGGAGGGAAACACTCCGGTGAAATTCAAATTATAACCATATCACCAGATTGGAACTCCACATAGCGGCGGTGTTGGTTAACAGTAGCTTGGCAGCTTTTATAACGAATGGCAATGCAACATTGAACATCAGCATATACCTCCATAAGATGCCCTAGAAACTCATTCGCTTCAATAATAACACGGGCATAAGGTGGCAATGGTACTATGTCAATTGGTCGTTGAGGTTGGAGACTAAGTACAATCTCAAATGGAGTGCAACCGATGGTGTGGTTGATAGAACTGTTGTATACAAATTCATCTATGTCAAAAATATGGGCCAAGTCAACATGCTACGGGTCAATGTGGCAGTGCTAAGGTGGCAATGCGGATGCATAAGTATGCATGACATGATGTGTATGTACATATATAATGCATTGGCATGAGGGGCAAACATGATGTAATCACACATGCGTGATGCACATAATATGATGTGGCAAAGCAAGGGGAGGTGGCAGCTTTGGTGGCTAGACCATCAACTCAGTCAGATCGACCATGTCGACAAGCGGGGCAGCATACTGGTCAATATGGCCATAAGGGAGAGCACATGGGTGCAGGACATTAGTCCAACAGGGTAGGCATCATTGAGCCAAGGTTGTAACATAACCTAGCAACAACCAACTAGCCAGCAAGGGCTTGGCATAGGAAACTAGCCAAGGCCATAGCTAAGGACCAGCATGGGTGTCGCACATATGGTCACAAAATCCTAGGTCACGTACGCCACAACCCGCACAACATGCCAACACACATCGCAACACACTCGAGGCCCACGCTCGCAGCGACTTGCATGTAGAGGCCCGCTTGTAAGTACATATTTGGCCCAGTGACTAAGGAGGCGCCCCAAATGTGTTCAACGAATTGGCTCAAAGAAGTACGAAGGACATGAGAGAGAGAGAGAGAGAGAGAGAGAGAGAGAGAGAGAGAGAGAGAGAGAGAGAGAGAGAGAGAGAGAGAGGTAGTGTATGCGCCTCTATTCTCTCTCTAAATCTACTAAATAGGGGGACAATCAAAATTTGGCATTAGAAAGAGAAAGGTGTTACCTCTTGGAGCTTCCACAACCAGCAGCTTGCGTGCGCGCCTTCATTATGGAAAGAGCTGGGCTTATAGAGATAAAGGAGAGAGATAAGGGAGAGAGAGAGAGAGAGAGAGTTGGGAGAGGGAGAGATGGGAAGAGACTTATTAGGCTGATTTGATATGATTTTCATTTTGATTTCATTGGGTGATTTCTATTTTGGAAAGTGTTTGATTTTGGTTTTTGCACATTATTTTAGTGAAATAGAAATCAAATGGAAGAGAAAATCTCAAATAACGAAGTTGTAGAAAATCTAAAATAACTGAGGAACTGTTTTAATTTTGATACTTTACTTGACTCATCCAATCAAGAGCGCCCATCACTACATCACAATTCCTAGGCAGAGCGAACAATGTACCCATCACTACTCATAGCAAGAGGATAGCTCCTACAACAATTCGTATATGAGTATTATCTTTAAGGGTGTTTTATTCCTACCTCTTTTCAGGAGTCAATCACTCCACTCTGTAACCCACCACCATTGCGTACCCACCACTGTCATCCCCTTCTTGACCCCGCCACCTATCACCATCACCACCACCACCACCACCACCACCCTCTCCATAAGACATGTAAGAATCCATTATCAAAAATTGAACGAGCGAAATAAATTTCTCATTCTTGAAATATTTCAGATTTGTTTTGGTAAAAAGAAAATATTTTTGATTGGTACAATCAAAACAATTTCAATTTCAATTTCTTGACCAATAAACTATTTGTTGACTATGTCATGAAATTAATCCAAAATTTAAATAGAAACCATACCAAATCTGGACTAGGGATTTAAAGCTGGAGCGAATGAGAATGAATTGATGATGATGTGAGTGATAGTGATAGTAATAGTGACAGTGATAGAAATTAGGGTTGGTTTTTTTTTTAATCCAATTATACTATCCAGTTCCTATTTGGTTTAGAACCGCTGATTTTTTGGTTTTGAACCAATCCGAACCGAAAAAAAAAAAACGAATATATAAAATCATAATCTTTTCTCTGCGGTGCGATTTGGTTGAACCGATTCCACTATTGGGTTTCGGTTCCATATTGACACCTTACACCATTAAGAAAGTCTGCCTGTGAACCGGTTGCTTACTATAAACGTGACGTTGTCTTCGGCGACCACCTATCGCCAGTTCCCTTTTATGTCTTAGTACGAAGCGGTGCAAAGATTACTCTATCGAAGTCTTAATCACACTCGCTCTTTTCTATATCTCTGGAGGAGTTTTCGCCAGTCAAGCAGCAGCAGCAGCAGCAGCGACTCCGCAGCACTTCGTAGGGTTTTGGGGGTTTTGCTCGGTCTCGTCGCTCTTTGCAGGTATGGTTCCTCTCTGGGTTTCTGCGTTTCGAGTCTTCAAGTTCTGCGTTTCCCGCTTTGTTTTTTCTTTATCTAGGGTTAGGTTTTGTTGTGATGTTTCTGTAGGCAGGAATGCCTCTTGCGAAGGGTTTATGTTAGGACTTAGATTCCTTCTTTTACATTTTTTTTTTTTTTTTTTTTTTTTGTTGTGGTTAGGGTTCACCTCTGTTCGGATTTTTACGTAGCTGAAAATTCCAGCTTCTTAATGTTGCCCTTTTTCTGTTTGTTCTCTCTCCCCTTTTCAACCATCGGATTCTTCTTTTCTTGTGCCTGCCCCCCCCCCCCCCCCCCC